>NC_089596.1:108724934-108866425 GCF_019320115.1 Miscanthus floridulus
CGGCAATAGATAGCCTAATGCATTGGTCTAGCTTCCATTCTGCCCAGTGTACTTGCATTGACCTATTAACCCTCAAGTACCAATCTTTCCACCCTTTGGTGGTTTTGGGCCAAGATCGGAATGTATCTTTCCATAAATTCAGAGAGAAATTTTGGGCTCTAAAGGGGATTCTGTTAACCTCTGCATTAATCAGATCAGTTGGATCTGGGTTGCCCATTGGTCCTAGGCATTAGACATGCGGCTGATCGGTTGGAATAACTAATTTATTGCGCAGTTCCTAAGTTTAGAGGATCCGGAGAACAAAAGAAAAGAAAAATTACCAACTATATGAACTCGCAAAGACCAGAGGAATCGAGGTAAAAGGTAACGGAAGTGGAATGAACCGCATGGACGTCGAAGTTGATTGCCATTATCTTGAGGTAGATGGAGGCACGAGCCGGAGACTCGAGGTTGACGCTGGAGAAGAGTTCTTGTTGGTTGAGGTCGCGCAGTTGTTCGTCGGAGTCGCCGCCGGAAAGAGAAAATGTCAAAGATTGGAGTCTGAGGGTAGAAGACGAGCGTTCCGGAGAAATCTATTTATAAGCCGCTTGGAGTAGGGGTATTTTGGACTTATCTCTATGCCGCGCGCATGTAGGTCGAGGTGGTTCAGATGGATATGGTAACTGTTCGCACGATAATCAGGGGATTGTACAAATGAGTTGATGGCAAGTAATCATGTCTTGGAAGAGATATCGGTACAGGATATTTTAATTCTGAAAGTGGCAGCATTATTATGTTAGGATCTTGCCGATGGATTATTGTTTCGGTATCTTAACCATAATCAGGGCAAGAGTGGTTGGCAATTATGCGATATTTACTGAGGTGCGTGAATCAGGATTAGATTTGATTAGATTTGATAACAGATCAAGTTTTGGCTTGGAGGATGAGTTATGGTAATTGGGCAAAGGCAAACGTTATCTGGAGTAAATTTTGGAGCATTAATGGTTTTATACTCCGAAATTGGGGGGCATGTGTTGACACCGTTTTTTGCACGTGTCAAAATGATCAGAGTGGGCTAATCAGCAGGAGGAAAGTTACTGTATACACTGACAGCCGATGAAAATCAGCTTATAAAGATGGTTGCCGATGAATGGTGGTGATCGATGGAGAGGTTGATTTAGACTCGGGCGTTGCCGATAAGGTTGGAGATGTTATTGTCGATGCCGATGAAGGAAGGCTTGAAGACTACTGCCGATGAAACAGGAAGTATGCCGATGGAAAGGAGGTCGGTGAGATTTCCATCGTAATCGAGTCGGACAGGGAAATAGATAGGAGTTGATTTCCTTTTCTATATTTGTTAGAGTATGATTCATGTAAGAGTCGCGTGTTTCCTTAGATATGGACTTGGTGTCCTAGTTGTGTTTGGTTATGTCTCTTTAGATTAGGGTATAAATATAGATTGAGGGGCAATGTAATAGATATATCAATCAATATCAAAACCAATTTTTACTACTATTTGCATCTACATACTTTTCGGCGACTTCGTCAATTTGCATATTTTTCCTTTTTACGAGTCCTCATTGATTCGGCGAGTTGCATAGCTTCAGTGCGACCTTCGGCGATTCTTGAGTTCCGTGTGAGTACCTCTTGGCCGTGACTTCCGGGCGTATCGCTGTTGTCAGGACCAAAGTGCTCGTATCTTCATCCTTGTCGATTAACAGGTCAAATCGACTAGCACGCTTTGGATATCAATTCGGGTATTAGCCCTTTGTGTTTGCAGATCCACTTTTGCATCAACAACATGATACTAGTCCCGACTGTGGGGTTGTGTAGGGCTTCTATGTTTGTTCCCCTTAATGAACAAGGCATGGTTGTGGAAGGTAAAAGAATTTGAATTGCTTCAGAAGAACATTTCACTTCCAACAACCATTCCTTTGTCGGTTCTACCTTGGGAGAAGCTTCTTTGTAAGGATTGTGCCAAATGTATTTTGAGGTATTGCCATAATCTCCAAATTCAATAGTGAACTCCGAAGGATGAATTAATCTTTCCTTCAGTGTTCACGGTTCGGGTGAGGGCTCATGAGTTGAATCTAAGGACGGTATAGGTTCAGATTCGACTAATGAGGACTCCTCAACACTTGACATGACTTTCGTCTGGAGGATTCTATTTCTCATGACATGGGAAAAGTGTACCT
The DNA here is from genome assembly GCF_019320115.1 of Miscanthus floridulus. NCBI lineage: Eukaryota > Viridiplantae > Streptophyta > Magnoliopsida > Poales > Poaceae > Miscanthus > Miscanthus floridulus. The sequence goes on from NC_089596.1 coordinate 108,727,109, forward strand.
GTCTCGGAAGTTTTCACGGAATTTCACTTGTTCCGTCAAGGATTTGTGTGTGAAACGACCTCCGGTAGTCATGTCTAGGCATAGGTTAGCATATATGTCGATACCCAAACCAAAGAGTCTAGGCCAATGTGTAATAACACTGAAAACCTGGCCTAGGCTGCACCTATAGACTCCTTCTTGCGCTGCTCAAAGTCAAGGATTGCCCTTGGTAGAGAGTCGATACAGGACATAGGGAAGAATGCAAGGTAAAACTTATCTTTAAGTTTATCCTAGACCCATTCGTACTTTTTACGGCATGTGTGTACCATTGCTTCACCTTTCCCCTGAGAGAGAACGAAAACAATTTCCACTTCAGAGTTTCCTGTGTCATACCTGAGATGATCAGGCACGAACACATCTCCATGAACTCATGCAGGTGATGGCAGGGGTTTTCATTATAGTGCCCTGAGAAGGGTGGCGACGAACCATGGCTATCAAGCTAGGGCGAAGTTCATAGCCAGATGAAAAGGTTGGTTTTGAAATTGGCTCGAGGAACACCCCCTTTGAAGCAGACTAGTATTGGATATGAGTGGTTTTCATGGTGAAAATATTTTTTATGTTTTTTTATAAAAAGAAAAGATACAGATACGAGGATGAATTAGGTTTAAAGAAAATACAGCAATCGTTCCCTGTCAACGGCGCCAGAAATGCTTGTTGGTATTTCTTAACATATACAGGAATAATCCACAAGCATATGAAAGTACTGTTGTAGCACTTCACCCAGAAGTATTCAGGGTATCGTATTTTCCACAAGGAACGGAGGTACTCTTCTAGCTAGTTCATCCAAGGACAACACAAGCATAGAATTAGCAAAGGATGAAATGGATTCCTATGGTTTTACGGTCTAAGGATAGATAAATACGACTCCTACTTGCTCACTTCAGGAGCCGGCTTACACCTGGTCTGCCAAGCGATACCGGCCTCTGCTCTACGTTGAACCCGGATATGGGGGAGTACAAAGGACGAACAGGGCTATCACCACATGCCACCTACCCCTCAACCGTGGGGAACGAAGCAAATGAAGGTAGCCTCTAGCCTAGACACCACATCTATGCTATCAACTAGTAATCTAATGCGCATGCAAGGGTTATCCATCTTTATCAGGGCCCTTCTACTAGAGCATCCGCCATAGGGATGGACGATGAACCCATAAACAATTAGGAGTATAGCTTAACTAGTCAAAGACTTTATACCAAAGGAATCACGAATACTCACTTAGCGAGAAAACCCATTGAGGCATAAGTATTCGTTGAGGTACAAGGCGGGGAGACACCGATAAGTTCGGCTCTTCCTCGAACTCTCCCTCACATCTTTCCCTTGCAACTGCAGCTAGCTACTAGGGCCTAAGCCCTTTGAAGTGTTGCTCTAACTCAAGTGAGGAGTGCTCTTCTTCCTTGTTGTGGTGTTAGAGAGGGGGGGTACCCCTCTATTTATACAAGGAGGAGAGGTGGTGCTTCGTCTATTCTTGGCGTGAAACCCTGGGCTGCACCGCCTCTACATGGAAGCATGCCACTGCCTGAGCAAGGAGAGGTAGAGGAGCGTCGGTAGGGGGTTGGGTGCCCCTAGGGGTCGACCGCCCCTTGACCGTGCCACCTCGCCACCGCCTTCGCTTGGCAGGCTCTGGGCTGGGCCTGGATTAGTCCTCGGTGGTGCTTTGCCCCAGTTGAGTTGAGTTGGTGGGCATCTCCCTTGTTCCTTTGCGCAAATCAGCTTTGGGAAGGCGCCTTTTAGTAAATTTCTCCATGTATTTGTGTTTGTGACCTGCAAGATAATGTTCTCCAAATACATGTAGAACTTGGTTAATAGTAAATGCATATGTGTTTAAGATTGATAATTTCTCCTCTTTTTGTGTCTTAATTGGCGGTCGTATTTTACTAGTAAAGACCGCCAACAGCCTCCCCCTTGGGCTCTTTTGCTTTGCGCAATATGGTGTCACGCTTTGTTTCATTGCGCACTTTGAATGTGTTTTCTATGTATTCCATAAATGTTCTCCTGCAAATGGTCAAACACCAAAACTTGTGGAGATTGTTAGTTCTAAAGCCCTATTTCTAAGTTTAGTACCTATATGCTAGGATTTCATGCAAGTGTTGATGGTTAAATATGTGAGTTAAGTACCGCCAACAGCATGCTAGGTTGCTAGCTTTCATGGCTCATCGTGTGATCTTATTATCATCTTAATATGGCGGTATGCATGGCGCCCTCCGCGCGATGCAGGAATTTTGCACCATCTGTCAAAATTGAATTGGTCTAATTTCCGTGAAATGAGTCGATCAGTGACTTAATAGCTTAGTTCTAGACAATTATATATCTAGATTAGCCCAGTACTGTACTTGGCCCGAGAGTCTCCCAATGAGCGAGCGCCCACACTGGCTTTCCTCCGGCCCCCTACCCTTCATCTCCGACGAGCTCGCCGGCGATGAGGGTAGGCTGGCCAGTCCCTCTCTCCTCCAGTAGTTCTCTTGGTGGAATAAGGTGGTGTTTAGATTCAGGGTGTAAAGTTTTGGGATGTCACATCGGATGTTACATGTGTGTCGCATGTGGTGTTCGGATACTAATAAAAAAACAAATTACAGAATCCGTCAGTAAACCGCGATACGAATTTATTAAGCCTAATTAATCTATCATTAGCACATTTGTTACTGTAGCACTTTATTGTCAAATCATGGACTAATTAGGCTTAAAAGATTCATCTCGTAAAGTAGTCGCAATCTGTATAATTAATTATTTTTTTAGTTTATATTTAATACTCTATGTATGTGTAGGTGTAAAGCTTTAGCTGAGAACTTAAACCAGGGCTAAGGCGCCCAGATGGGTGTACTCAGGACTACTGTCCTCCTCACCTTCGTGTTCTTGGAGGTGGGCAGGCTCCTCGCGGCCATGGTGGCCGGATTGGGTCTCCTCCATTACGACAAGGTGGGTACTACAATGAAGCCCCCCCTATCTTTCCGTGCTTCTTCCTTGCTCCCTGGCCGTGTGGGTGGCATGGTGCCGCTCCCATCCAGTTCGAGCCAAGGCAGAGGTGTGGTCAGCTACAACTTCCACAGCAGTGCCGTCAAGGTCACCTACATCCAAGACAAGGAAGCGGCAGGTCGGGAGTGGTGGAGCTCGCGCCTGACCGTTGGAGTGCCGGCGGCAACTGGCTGCTCTACGGTCTGCGCCTGCTCCTGCGACAAGCCTGCAGCGGCTCGCGCAGCTGCGCCCCCTCGCCCTCGTTCACGCGAGGCCAGGGTCGGCTGCTTCGGTGCCAGGGCCGGGTTCGTGTCCCCTCGTGCTTCCTCGCGAGACGCCGGGGAAGGAAGCATCGGCGCCATGGCCGGGTTCGCTAGCACGCGCGCTTGCGCGACCTACCATGGTGACAGCCGGCCGGTGATGAAGCGCTTCGGAGTCTCCTCCCGAGCGGTGGAGGACGACAGCAGCGGTGCCCGTAGGCGCCGCGGGACTCTGGAGGAAGCGCGACATCTTCGACGCATCTGATCCGCAGCACGTTAGTTGGTTGGTTCGTATTGGTACTGGTTTGTGACGAAGTATTGCTAATTGATTTGTGCGAGAGAAAAATACTATTGTGACTGAAAATTTATGATCGATAAGCGAAATGAACAGGCTGGGTCAGTGCTGGGCCCCCCACTGCCGTGCTGTGGTCCCCAAAGACGCAATGTGGATCCCATGCAGGGGGTCTTGCTGTCTCTGGCTGCTCCAAATTGGTGACACGTGCCTGCCACGCCTTCGGTTCTCTGAATCTCAGGCCTGGTTTAGTTGGCCAAAGTTGGCGTCGTCGGAATCACTGTAGCGCATTGTAACACAATGTAGTATTTTGTTTTTATTTAGTAATAATTGTCCAATCCTTAACTAATTAGGCTCAAAACGTTCGTCTCGCAAACTATAACTAAACTGTGTAATTAGTTTTTAATTTCGTCAATATTTAGTACTTCATATATGTACCGCAAGTTTAATGTGATATGGAATCTTCTTTTTACATAGTGCCAAAGTTTAGATTTAGGGGTAAACAGCCCCTCAGTTTACTTCTCGGTGGCTGGCGGTTGACGGATTCAAAGCACGTTCATGTTTTCCAGTGTCATGCGTTTCTGTTACTCTGCAGACACTTTTTTGGAAAGCAGCTATTGATGTTCGGTTTGGCCGTCGACAATCGTCGTTGTAGGTGCTCGGGTTTGACACGGGTGGCTGTCGTACAATTTTTTTAAGCTGGGTGAAGTCTATATTCTATCTTAGGTTCAAGACTACTTATCTTTGAAGGTATGAGCCGATTAAACAGTTGAGGGAAACGTCGACTGTGCTACTAAAGTACGAAAAGGAGGACCCTAGATACTTATATCGTGGCTACTTCTCGTGGGCCCTATGGGCCCGACAAGCCCCGCGTCTGATGGAAGCATCACCTATGTCTACACAACAGTGGATTTTACTTGACTGTGCTTTTGTAATTTGAAAATTCTTTTCCTACACTGATATACTGTGCTTTAAACGTTATACACTAAAAGTTGTTGTAAAAAAAACTATATATCTAGATTGTTTCTCACGAATATCTTACAGCAATGATGGCATCGCAGGCAAACAACCGACAGGTCGGTGCAACCTCCTTGAAGAGGAGAGACAAGCCTGCTAGTTCCTTTCCTGCCAAAACTTGCGTCTTATTAGTTTACAGTTTTTTTAAATAAAGGATTGAAATCGCAAAAATAGATAAAAAGAAAATCTTGCTGTTCCTACACTTTTCTGTTATTTCAACATAGGATCATGCTAACATGCATTGGTGCAGATTCTCTGCCACGCGCAAAGTATCGGCACGTTCCGGTTACCTCGTATTCAGCTTGTTCGGCTTCTTTTTTCAGCTAAAATAGTATTTTTCTCTCACAACAATTCAGCCAGAATAGTGTTTTCAGCAAGTTTTAGTCAAAATTCTGTCAGCCGAACGGGGCCACCGACATGTAAACAGCGACTGACATGATCTTTAGCGACCGACAGTTCGACAGTACAACTTTTTAGCGATCGACGTTGGGTTGGAGAAACGAGAAATACCGACTGACTATCTGTTACAAATTTTTAGTGACCGACCGTCCATTGATATTTTGGTACTTTTAACGACCCAACTCCGACGCTATTTTTGGGTTGTGGTGTAGTGGGTAGATCCAAGATTTCCTAGAGCTACTGGTGACCCGCACTAGAAAATCCAAATATTTCTTGTTGCCTACAAAGCGGGGGCCATATAAATGTTGAAATTACAAGGTAATATTTAAAATAACACATTAGAACTAATATTGGTTGGTGAAGAGGTTTAAGACGTCCACTAATGATGTTTTCATCCAATTATTATTTTTTCTCTAATATCGTGGGTGGTGCTGGAGCTTAGTAGGTAGGATGGTGCATCGTTCCACTAGGACGATAGATGAAGTTGAGCTCAAAAGAAAAGATTAGGGATGGAAACACACTTTGATAGTTCTTGAATAAAACTGAGTACCAAAACGCAAGGTTCGAGGATTGAAATGGTCACTTTGATAGTCCTACGACGAATTTGAGCCTAAGAGTAAACTTTGAGGATTGAAATGGCCATTTTTAAAGTTTAAGGGCTAAATTGAGTATCATGTGATAGTTGAGGGACTAAAATGACTATTTTGCTTAATGAATTTGTTAATCTTAAGGGCCTATTTGATACTAGCCCATCAAACAGAGAGCCTCTTTAGTGAGGCCAGTATATAAGACTAAAATAAACTCGTTTTCAGTAATCACCGTCGTCTAACGGATTGATTTACATGGTGTCCCCACGCGATGGATGATGCAAGGATGCGTGTTTCACATGGTGTCATCACTCATCACTCCCCACGCGCCTGCTCCCCTGTGGGGCCGTTCGCCGCGTGGCAGTGGGCACTAGCGCGATGCACCTACCACGAATCGAAGCAATCGCGCCCGTTTTTCATGGCAAATAACACACCTGTCACTTTTTTCTTGTTTGACCAGATTTACGAACACGGCAAATTCACACCCCAGAACAGCAACAGTACGTACAGGTACAGCTGACGGATCGGTCACACGTCACACGCTCTCTCTGCCGCTGTCGAGCCGTACACGTACTACCGCGGCGACGTCTGGGCGCGCTCCGCCACTCCATTCGCCGTCCGCCTCCGCCTCCTGCCCGCGCGTCCTCTTGGCGCACGGCGCGACGTCGGACGACGACGACGTCGGAGCTGGCTCCTCGAAGTCCTCCAGCCTGAACGCCGGCCTCCACGGCGGCTCCGAGCCCCGCAGCCGCTTCACCCTCGCCCCACCACCACCACCAGTGTCGACGCCGTCGTCCGCCACAGTGCCGTCGCCGGAGCCCGACACGTACGCGCCCCGCATGGCCCGGATGTTGTCCAGAAGCGCGTAGAACCTCTCCACCTGCTCGTCGTCGTCCTCCTGGCCGCCGCCGTTGCTCTCTCCGCCTGGGGCTGCCGTTGCCGCCGCGGGCGCGTCAGCCGCACCCGCAGCGGCCGCAGGCAACGTCGCCTTCCTAGCCCCTCGCGCAGAAGACGTGGCGGCGCCGGCGTCGATCCCGGCAGGCACCGGCAGCACAGCCTTCCCGCCGCTGCCCGCCTTCGGGGTCGCGGCGCCATCCATGCTGGGTGCTGGCCACGCTGTGAGCTTGCTGCAGCTCGGGGTCGGGCTTAGTGTGGTCTTAACAATGGCGTGAGTGTTGAGCTGGTTGCTGCTGGATGCGGAGAGTGGCGATGGCGATGATTTGATGAGATGTCGAAGAATGGCGAGGGATTTATAATAAGGATCCCTTGCGTGTTTCACGAATCGCGACGGGGGAGTAGTAGAAGCGAAGAATATGGCCCTATGCGGCGCACGCCAGCAGCATGCCGCGCGTTCCTTCTTAATGCTGGGTGCGTGGATTGTATTTGTATTGTTCCATTATTAACAATTACCAGCATTAAACCAGCGAAGAAACGTGCTAAACGTTGACGCTGCTGGATGCTGAGGGTCAATCACTTGCTAATTGAACGGTAATTGCACGAAGCAAAGGGCATTCCGGATTAGCCGTCTACCTAAGCTGCTCCGTGCACTGCACAAGTTCAAATCGTGCTACTACTCCTACCCAAGTTCAAATCTGCATTCGCATTTGGTTTAAGATGGAATACTCACATCGGTCAAAAATATGTGTCGCGTCTTTTTATTATTATTATACACTCTTTTAAATTTGGGTTTGTGAGCGAGGTGTGTCTCTAACGTGTAAAGAATTCTCTAAGGTTTTTTTCGTGACTGTGTCCTTGAGACATTTATTACGAGGAAGTAGAAGTGTTAGCAGAAGTTGTGTCTGTTAGATTGATCTCCCAGCCAATAAGCCCAACGGTCTATTGGGTCTTGGTCACGCGTCCTGATCAGGGGCGCCCAATCCTACATAGTTGGTGGACTCCTGTCGCACTGCGCTATATAAAGTGGTGGGTGCCGGCGGCTCAACGTACGAGGTTCACCGTGAGCCAATCCGCCCCACCAATAAACCCTAAGTCCGATCTAGTAAGGGCGCGCAGCTAGCAACGGGAAGACGCCACCGTCATCACCGTCGGCCTCACTGCACCCCACTATGTCGTCGGACTTCACCGACTCTTTCCCGACCGTCGCTGCCCGTGCGCAGACTACACCAGCGAATCTGATGGAGGCCTTTGGATCTACTCCTTCCGCGGTGTCAGGCCTCTGGACCTAAACTACCCCTCTATTTTTCTTTGGTAGTACTAGAACTAGTTCTAGGTCTTTGATCTATCATGCACCCCGGCTAGATCCCTACCTAGATGATCCGAATAGCATAACAATGGTATCGGAGCTGGTTTTCTAGGGTTTTGATCTAGAACGGGTGAACCATTTAGAAAAGGGAAAAGATGATTAGATCCAGTGCGGATCTAAGAAGAAGAGGGTTTCGGACGACGTTCGAATGAACCCTAACCCTAACTGGGTTAAACAAATCAGGAAAGAAAAGGGTTCGGTTGAACCCTAACCCTAACTGGGTTAAAGAAAGAAGAAGAAGGGCTCAGTTTCACGTTTAAACCAAACCCTAAAACCCGAAATCAATTTGGGGAAAAAGTAAACAGTGAAACCCCATCCCCAAAACCTAACCCTAATCTCCAAATCGGATGAAATCCGAGAAAAAAAAACCAAAGAAACCGAAAGGGGAAGAGGGGAAAGGGGTGGCTTACCTCGCCGTCGTGCACGTCGGCGCATGGGGAAAAGAAAGGGCCTGCCGGGGGTGAACTGCTCACCGAAACAGGCCACAGGGGCGCCACGGCCAGGCCGCTCGACAGCGGTGCGCTCACCCGCTGGGGAGCGCGCACGCCGGCGAGGGGGCCGGCAACGGCGCCAGGGCTCGCTGCTCGCTCTCGCCGTCGAAGCTCATCGCTTGGTGCTGTGGTACTGAGGGTGAAGGGAGAGGAGTGAGGCGAAGAGAGAGAGAGGGCCGGGAAGAATGACTTAGGGTTTTGGCTCGGAGACGCGCGGCGTCGGGTTTTATTCCGAGCGAAACACGCGCGCGACCGTCCGATGATGGATCTGAAAGCATCTAGGCCCCTAGTTGGGTTTCGGTGATTAATGACAATACAAGATTACTATGACTAACGTGTGTTTTGCAGATGCAATAAAGTTAGGTCATGGTAATGGAGATCGATTGGGCAATCGAGGTGGTCATGCCCCTACAATGGAAATCATTTTGGTTTTCAAAGGATGGACGACAAGGTTAAGGATGACTAGTTCTAAGTGTCGATTGGAGTTGGAGTGACACTTAGAGTAGTTTAGGACTTTGTTTTTCCTTTGGCCATACTATTAAGGGGGGTATGGACGGTTAGCTTGACCTAGGTGAGTCTAGTGAGGTAGGTGTGGTGCACACTTGTTAAAACTAGCTCTAGGTAGCTCCTATAAATGCCTAAGATCCTTTGGAGCAAACTTCATTCACATATGTTCGAGAGTTGGAAGTGAATGGAGGGTCAAATGCTGACCAGACGTTGGCCCCGGTGCAACCGGACGCTGGCCCCAGGGTCCGGTCAGTTCATTTGATCAACAGACTGCGTTCGGTGCGACCGGACGCTGGAGAGGTCAAGTGACCGGACGCTGAAAGGCAGCGTCCGATCGACTCCAGTAAGGTTCTAGAGAAGGGAATCTATGATCGGACACGTCCAGTCAGTACTGACCAGACCCTGAGGGTTTAGCGTCCGGTCAAGTCCAGTAAGGTTCCAGTAAGGGTTTAATGCGACCGGACACGTCCGGTCAGTGGTGACCGGACCCTGCCAGCGTCCGGTCAACACATTTTCACTGGTTTGTAGGATGAACTGACCGGAGCGTCCGGTCACCCCACAGAAGCTCATAACGGTTCGTTTTTCAGGCTGCCTTATAAATAGAAGCTCCACTCATGTGTGGAGTCACTTTTGCTCATTCCAATAGCTGAGAAATACGTTTGTGATTGCCAAGAAGAGCAAGGTCCTAGTGAGGTGATTGAGATTTGAGAATCCAAGAGAGTAGCCTCATTAGTGAATCAAGAGTAGTCAAGTGTGCATCCATCTTCTCATTAGGCTTTGCGTGGTCAAGTGAGAGTTCATGCTTGTTACTCTTAGTGATCGCCATCACCTAAACGGCTTGGTGGTGATTGGGAGCTTGGTGATCACCCAGCGGAGCTTGTGGGTGACCCAACTCAAGTTGTGAGCGGCTTTGGGTGATTCGCTGCGATGGAGTGTCGAAGAATCAACCCGTAGAGAGCACTTGATCCTTGCACGGATCAAGGGGGAGCTACTCCCTTATGTAGGTGCTCCAACAAGGACTAGTGGGGAGTGGCGACTCTCCGATACCTCGGCAAAACATCACCGCGTTCCTCTTTCTCTTTACTTTGAGCATTTACTTTGAGTATTTACTTTGAGCAATTCAATACTTGTCTTTACATTCATAGAATTGTCATGCTAGAGTAAGTTTGGAACATAGGTTGCAAGTCCTTTGTGCGTTAGTTTGATAGAAACACTTTTCTAGGCACAAGAGGTTAATTGGGCTATCCGTAGGATTTGATTAATACTAAGAAAATTTAGAATTAGCCCAATTCACCCCCCTCATGGGCATCTTGATCCTTTCAATTGGTATCAGAGCCTCGTGCTCATGTTTTAAGCTTAATCGCTTTGAGCAAGATGTCTCATGGGGATGGACCTCCTCCTATCTTTGAGGGAGATGACTTTTCATATTGGAAAATCCGCATGGAGGCGTACTTAGAAGCTCTAGATGTTGGTATTCTTAGAGCCGCCTCTCAAGGCTTCCCAAAACCTCGGGATGCTACTAACCTACAAGGCGATGAGGTCAACTATGAAAAATGGAATGCAAAGGCTCGAAACACCATCTTTAGAGGCCTTTGCAAAGATGTGTTTAACCGTGTAAGGAACCACAAAGACGCCCATGCACTATGGTCGGACGTTTGTGCGCTCCATGAGGGAACCAAGAGTGAGCGTGAGGAACTCTATCATCTTGTGATTAAAAAGCTAAATTCATTTGAGATGCTTCCCAAAGAAAGTGCTAATGAGATGTATTCTCGTTTAAATGTTCTTGTAGAGGAAGTCAATGGGCTTGGACTTACTCAAATGTCACCATCCGATGTTGTGAGAAAAATCTTAAGTGTCCTCCCCATTGACAAATATGGGCATATTGTGACCGTGCTACATCAAGGTGATCTTTCCGCCGCTACATCGACACAAATCTTGGGAAAGATCAATGCTCATGAGATGTACATGCATATCACGCCACAAGATGGCTCATCCTCTACAAAGAAGAAAGAGAAGGACTTAGCATTCAAAGCTAGCCAAGATAAGGGCAAAGCAAGACTTGAGTATGAGAGCTCAAGTGATGAAGAAGATGATGAAGAAAGTCTTTCTCTCATGGTGAAGAAGACCGCCAAGATGCTAAAGAAGCTAAACAAGAGTGGCATCAAGTTTGATGGCAAGAAGAAGAAGTTCTTCACTAGCTCAAGAAGAAAGCCAATCTCCGAGATGGATTGCTACAATTATGGCGAACTTGGCCATCTTGCTCATCAATGCACAAAGCCCAAGAAAGACAAGTTCAAGAATAAGAACAAGGGCAAGAAAGATGACTCAAGCAATGAAGATGAAGATGAGAAGAAAAAGAACAAGCCATACAAGAAGAGAGATGGTAAAAAGAGTGACTTCTACAAGAAGAAGAAGAGTGGAAAGGCCTACATTGTCAGTGATTGGCTCACGGACATTGATTCATTAAGTGGATCATCCGATGATGATATTGACAATGAGAAGGTGGCCGCCATTGCTATTGATCGTGCATCTTCACCGCCACCATCGCCATCATCCTCTACACACCTATGCCTTATGGCTAAGGGTGAACGCAAGATAACTAAGAGTGATGATAGTAGTGATGATGATAGCGATAGCGATGATGATGATTCACCTACCTATGATGATCTTGTCAAAATACTAAGAAAATACACTAAGATCATTAGAAAGAGTAGAGCTATAAATGAAAGGCTTGATGCTAAAAATGATTCACTCTTAGCTAAGTGTGATACATTGGAAAAGGCTAATGATGAGCTTAGAGAAACTAATGATGCTATATCATCCATACTTAAGGAGCTCAAATCTTCCAAGAAAGAGCTTAAAGATAAACATGATAAACTTGAGTGGGTGCACAATGAACTCATCACTAGCCACAACAAGCTAAAAGATGAATACACTACTCTTAAGATTAATCATGGTACTCTTGTTATTGCTCAAGAATTTTTACCAAATGAGCCACATGATGCTACTAACCATATTGTCAAGATTGATATAGCTACTTCATGTGATGATTTAATTGATGAGAGCATTGAGCATGGATCTAGTAGCAAAGGCAAGCAAGTGGTTGAGTGCAATGACTATGATGAGTATGTCAAGCTCAAGAGTGATAATGAGAAGCTCAAAGAAGAAAACAAGAAGCTTAAGGAAGAGAAGAAAGATGATGCTCTAAAGGAAGAAAATAAGAAGCTCAAGTTAGAGAAAGAGCATCTCAAGATTGGGTTGAGCAAGTTTGCTAGAGGCAAGCATCTCCAAAGTGAGCTACTTATGAACACCATCATAAAGATGGATAGAAGCGGCATTGGATATGTGGCAAGTGTAGAGAAGAAGAAGGCTCAAGCTCAACAACAACAATCAAAGCCAAAGCCAAAGCCAAAGAGATGTTTTGAGTGTGGACAAGAAGGCCACTTTGCTCATGAGTGTCAAACTCCACTGCCACAATCCTTGCCCAAGCATGCTAGACCCTTTGCTTTCAATGCTCACTACATGCTTAGAAAAGATTCTAGTGGAAAGATGAAAATCATGTTCTTAGGACCCCCCAACAAGAGTAGGCCTAAGAAGATTTGGGTGGCTAAGTCACTTGTTCAGAAGGTAAAGGGCCCTCAATAAGTTTGGATTCCTAAACCTTGAATCTCTTGTGTGTAGGTGAACTACAAGATCGGTGGAAGTCATTGGGTTATTGATAGTGGTTGCACTCAACACATGACCGGTGATCCTCATATGTTCACCTCACTAGATGAAGAGGTAGATGGACAAGAGAAAATAATATTTAGAGATAATTCAAAGGGCAAGGTTAAAGGATTGGGCAAAGTGGCAATATCAAATGATCATTCCATCTCCAATGTGCTCTATGTTGCTTCATTGAGCTTCAACTTGCTATCCGTTGGACAATTGTGTGATATTGGCTTCCAATGCTTGTTCACTGAGAAGGAGGTTGTTGTATCCAAGGTAGATGACAATCAAGTGATATTCAATGGATTTAGATACAACAACTTATATCTAGTGGACTTTACCTCTGAAGATGCAAATTTGAAGACTTGCCTATTCACCAAAACAACACTTAGGTGGCTATGGCATAGAAGACTTGCTCATATTGGGATGAGCTCACTCAAGAAGCTTATGAAGAATCATTTGGTGAGAGGGTTGAAGGATGTGAAGTTTGAGAAGGACAAGCTTTGTAGTGCATGTCAAGCCGGCAAGCAAGTTGCAAATACTCATCCAACCAAAGTTTTCATGTCAACCACAAGAGTGCTAGAACTCCTACACATGGATTTATTTGGACCACCAACATACAAGAGTTTGGGAGGGAATTTCTATTGTCTTGTAATTGTGGATGACTATTTAAGGTATACATGGGTATTCTTCCTTCATGATAAATCCGAAGTTGCATCTTGCTTCAAGAAGTTTGCCAATAGAGCTCAAAATGAATTTGAAGTGAAGCTCAAAAAGATTAGAAGTGACAATGGGAAAGAATTTGACAACACAAATATTGAAGCCTATTGTGATGAAGTTGGGATCAAACATGAAGTCTCCGCAACTTATACTCCTCAACAAAATGGTATAGTTGAGAGGAAGAACCGGACTTTGATCACTCTTGCAAGGACAATGCTAGATGAATACAACATCCTGAAGCTCTATGGGCGGAAGCAATCAACACTGTATGCAATGCATCAAACCGCCTATTCCTTCAAAAGTTCCTTGGCAAGACATCTTATGAGTTGCTCAATGGGAAGAAGCCGAACGTCTCCTTCTTTAGGGTGTTTGGTTGCAAATGCTACATCTACAAGAAGCGGCAACACCTAGGGAAGTTTCAAAGACGTTGTGATATTGGTTGTCTTGTTGGGTACTCATCTAAGTCCAAAGCATATAGAGTACTTAATCATGCCACCGGCTTGGTTGAAGAAACATTTGATGTGGAATTTGATGAATCTAACGGCTCCCAAGGAGCACATGAGAATCTTGATGATGTAGGTGATGAACCATTGAGGGAGGTTATGAAGAATATTCCGGTGGGAGACATCAAGCTAAAAGATGATGAAGATGATGTACAAGTCATTGATCAACCTTCTTCATCAAGTGTACCACAAGATGGTGAAAAAGATGGGAGAGTAGAAAATGAAGATACTCATATCTCCCATGAGCAAATGGTGATTCAAGCACAAGATGTTGATGCTCTACAACCTCCTCCCCAAGTGGTCAATAGAAGAAATACACCTCTCCTACAAGATCATCCATAAGATCTCATCATAGGGAGTCCATCAAAGGGTGTAATGACTCGATCTCAAAAACTTACTTCATTTATTGCTCATCACTCTTTTGTCTCTTGCTATGAGCCTACCAAGGTAGAAGAAGCTCTTAAAGATCCAGATTGGGTCAATGCCATGCATGAAGAGTTGAACAACTTTACTCGCAATGAAGTTTGGACTCTTAAAGAGTGACCAAAAGGTGCAAGAGTCATTGGAACAAAGTGGGTGTTCCACAACAAGCAAGATGATCAAGGTGTTGTTGTGAGGAACAAGGCAAGACTAGTTGTAAAAGGGTTCTCTCAAGTTGAAGGTTTGGATTTTGGAGAGACCTTTGCACCGGTTGCAAGATTAGAAGTCATCCGTATCCTTCTTGCATATGCATCACATCATAAAATGAAACTATATCAAATGGATGTGAAAAATGCTTTTTAAATGACTTTATTAATAAACTAGTCTATGTTGTTCAACCTCCTAGGTTTGAAGACCCTAGATATCCTAATCATGTTTATAGGTTGTCCAAGACACTATATGGGCTTAAGCAAGCCCCAAGAGCTTGGTATGAGCGCCTTCGGGACTTCCTCATTGAGAAGGGATTCACCATTGGGAAGGTCGATACCACACTATTCACCAAGAAGCTCGATGGGCACATCTTCATTTGTCAAGTATATGTTGATGATATCATCTTTGGATCATCAAATGAAGACTCATGCAAAGAATTTGGTGAATTGATGTCGAAGGAGTTCGAGATGTCTATGATTGGTGAGCTTACATTCTTTCTTGGTTTTCAAGTCAAGCAAATAAAAGAAGGCATCTTCATCTCTCAAGAGAAATACACAAAAGATCTTCTCAAGAGATTCAAGATGGATGAATGTAAGCCAATCAAAACACCAATGCCTACCAATGTACATCTCGACCTAGATGAGGGAGGTAACTCGGTTGATCAAACTCTCTACCGCTCTATGATTGGTAGCTTGTTATATTTAACCGTATCTAGGCCCATCATCATGTTTAGTGTGTATATGTGTGCTAGATTTCAAGCTAGTCCTAAGGAAACACATTTAATTGCCGTAAAAAGAATCCTTAGGTATCTTAAACACACACCAAGCATTGGCCTTTGGTATCCCAAAGGAGCTATATTTGAATTAATTGGCTATTCCGATTCGGATTACGTCGGATGCAAAGTTGATAGAAAAAGCACATCCGGAGGATGCCATTTGCTTGGTAGATCACTTGTGTCTTGGTCCTCCAAGAAACAAAATAGTGTGGCTTTGTCCACCGCCAAAGCGGAATACATTACCGTGGGTGCTTGTTGTGCACAAATTTTATACATGAAACAAACTTTGCTAGACTATGGTGTAGTTCTAGAAAAAGTACCTCTTTTGTGCGACAATGAAAGTGTGGTAAAACTTGCAAATAATCCGGTTCAACACTCTTGCACCAAGCACATAGATATCCGCCATCACTTTCTAAGAGATCATGTTGCTAAAAATGATATATCACTAGAAGGTGTAAGAACCAAAGATCAATTAGCGGATATCTTCACTAAACCGCTAGATGAGGCTACATTTTGTAGATTGCGGAATAAGCTCAATGTGCTTGATTTTAGTAACTTCACTAAAAATTGAGCTTGTGTTGTCCCTTGCATTCATTGTAATATACAACATGTTTAATTTTTGGCAATGCATATAGGGCTTGTCTAACATGGTTAAGATAACCGCCGAAAAGCGTGTGAAGAAGCTTAACCTTGGATCAAACTTGACAAGCAACTAGATTTACTTACATAGTATTGCATATACAAGGATGTTGTTTTGTTGTTTTGTTCCATTTGCCCTCTTATTGCCTATTTTCTTAAAAAGAATTATAGCCTAAGGCAAAATATTTTAAAAAATATGAGGGTTTGAGAGAGGTCACTCACATTAGTCCCAATTGGTGTTTATTTGAATCTTATTCAAGTTAGGACTTGATTGGGAACAGGCAGCGCGAAGGAAATTTGAAGATTTGCTAGAAAAGGTGCACCGGACGCTGCTGTCCAGCGTTCGGTCAGTTCACAGGAGGTGAACTGCTGCTGAAGGAGTGACCGGACGCTGCGTTTGTGCGTCCAGTCATGAAGGGATCCAGCGTCCGATCGTTTGAAGGAGAATTAGGCTGAGCTGATCGGACCCTGCCTGCGTCCGGTCATGGACCACCGGACGCGTCCGGTCACAATTCTAGAGGAATTGGACCTCTCTAGAATCGACCGGACGCTGGGTGGTAGCGTCTGGTTGCTACCACCGGAGTGTCCGGTCAATGGAGAACGTGCGGTTTTTGAACTCTTTCCCTGTTTCCTTCTTCGTTACATGTGGGATCTCCTTTTAACCATCCGTATCTTCGATCTCAGCCAGCAGCGTCTAACCCTAATCACCATAGTCGCCTTGCCCTAGCCCGAGCCACCGCCAGCTCGCTGTGTGCCTCCCGTGCCAACGCCACCGTCCTACTCCGCACGCCGCTAGTCAACCATAGCCGCGCGCCTCCGCACCTCCCGTGACTGCACGCCACTGCAATTGCCGTGCTGTCCCACGCAGCTCCTCCACGCCTCCCGCGCCCAAGCCACCGCGCCACCATAGCCGCGCGCCCAAGCCACCACACGCCTCTCACGAGTCAGCATCACTGGAGTCAAGCCCATGAGTCCGGCGCCTCCAGTTAGCGTGTAGCTCCAACAAGCGCCATCCAGCTGCCGTGCCCTAGCCCTTCCTCCTCTTTGGTAAGGCCAAATCAGTGCTCTCAATTTCATTCGCCTGTAACCTAGACCAAATTGCAAGCACTAATTTCAAATCATCCAGGGCAGTCAATTCATTCACCATTCTTCGCAACCCTAGATCCAGTAGGTTCTGAGGTTTCCCCCGCGTGATGTCTTTTCTTTTTTCGGATCGTTGATCGTCAGGTAGCTTGCCCATCGTGTCAATTTCGTACCTACATTGCTTGCTTCCTAGGTCTTTCGCATCTATTAGATATATTATATTTATTCGTATATCTATCTATTCTATCATGCAGCGAGTTAGTGCCGTTGAGGTTCTTGTGACAGTTGGCAGTCAACTCAGAGCCAAGCTCGCGAGTAAGGATCGAGGCCAAGCCTCGGGAGTGTCACTTTGACAGTTGATCTTCATCAGTGGCAGTTCATCCTCTTGTCAGATCAGATGGCTCGCACTAAGAATGTCGGTGGTGGTCCGGGAGATGACGATCGGAGGCCCCTGCCTCGCCAGCCTGCAGGATCAAAAGGCAAGGCAATGAAGCAAGTGACATCCAAGAAGCGCAAGTACCCCGACATAGAGACAGTGAGAGCAGTAGCTGTTGCAGAGGCCGCAGAGCGTGCCGAGAGAGGAGACGCTCATAGTGGTGTTGTCATAGTAGATTCATAGCTCACACCAGCACAGAGGGCAGCAGTTGAGGAGGCTGAGCGTCGTCATGGTGGTCCACCTGGAAGTGTCATGATGGGAGGACATCGACTGGCTCTTGTAGAGCCTCGACCTCAGGGGGAGCCCCAGCAGGAGCCACAGCAGCAGCCCCCACCAGCAGAGCCTCAGCCAGCTTAGGAGACCTAGGAGGGCCAGTAGGCCAAGGAGACCGAGCCAGCACCCCAGCTACGCCGCTCTGGTCATACCAGTGCTACAGTCACTAAGGCCAGCTACACAGCGCAGGGGCTCACGCCCACCGCCCAGACCATAGGGTCCACCTCTAGTGGTTCACCTTGACTTGAGGGCCGCCATAGCTAGACAAGTTCACCAGCTGAGATTTGTTGAGTTTGACGTGTGGTTCCCTTCGAGGAGGGATGAGAGAGCAGCTGAGGGCTTCTATACACCGCTCCAGGAGGATTTCTATAATGCCTATCTCAATAGTGGGGCAGTGTTTAGATCTCAGCGTGTCTGTAGTATTGAGTCTATCGTGGCAGCAGCCGGAGAGCATATCTGCCCCTACTTGTCATATTTGCTGGGGCTAACAAATCTGATTGGCCAGACAGGAGTTTATATACCATCTTGGGTTCGGTAGTTTTATGCTTCACTCTACGTTGATCCACATCACAACTTCATACACTTTGCATTCAATGGCAGAGATTACAGGGTGATGAGTTTCAGGGCCCGAGAAATACTGAGGTTACAGGATCAGCCTGTCAAATTGCATGAGGTATGTTATGGACAGCAGGAGCCTCCCAAGCATCCTCATGGAGGATTGGTGCCCCCTACAGATCTTGTGCGCATTGCTTCAAGGAGCCCTTTGGTGAGGGGTCGAGGAGGAACCCCAGTGACCTAACTCCTATAGCTCGTGTGCTAGAGGCCATTATCAGGAGGACACTACTTCCTAGGTTGGGATACAGAGAGGGTCTAACTCGCCTATAGCTTTGGCTTCTTAATGCCTTGATGCAGCAGATCGTGTTCGATATTTGGGACCTCCTTCTATCAGAGATAGAGGATACTATTGCTGAGGGCTTCAAGGGTCGCAGACAGCTTCCATATGCACATTGGATTACTTTCCTAATGCTCCAGTCTGTGCATGTTAGGACCCCAGAGTTGGTTGTCGAGTATAGAGGTGCCACCATAGAGTTTTCGGCTTATAACATGGCACAGAGGATCAGGCATAGAACTCCACAAGCACCTGCTCATCCCAGTCATCGTCCAGATATTCTAGAGTTAGTAGCTCAGCAGGATGAGATTATTAGATGCATTGCCGCCACTGAGGAGGAGCAGCTTAAGGCACAGCAGGAGATGACCAAGTCCAGTGATAGTTTGGTTGATGATTATCAGCCGATTCCTCATATACCTCCACGCAGACATGATGCAGAGGCCGGTAGTTCTAGCTCAGCTCCACCTACACTGTAGACAGACCCCGCATTGATTGCTATTCTTAAGCAGATGCAGCAGGATCAGGCACGACAGGCACAGGAGACCGCTACGAACTTCGCATAGTTTCAGGCTCATCAGGATGAGTTCTAGCGGCAGCAGCAGCTCCTCCAGCAGCAGATACTCATGCAGCAGCAGCTTATGGGATTTATGTAGCATGTAGTGACAGCACTTGGGGCCCCACTGCCATAGCCTTCGCCCCAGCTTGCTCAGCCTGCCTCCACCACTACGACTCTAGCTGTACAGCCCAGTGGGCTTCAGAGTCAAGGACTGCCTCTAGCTCCATTTGCTTCACCCACAGTTTAGGTGTCCCAGTGGTTGTCCTCACCGGTGGTTGCCCCGCAGTTCACTCCCTATCACATGGGCTTCTCACCGGAGTAGTCACCCTTGCTTTTTGTGCCTGACACGTCAGTCTCCAGGAATCTTGGAGCATCCTTCAGCGAGTTGACCGGCATGCCTACACTGCCTCATATGCATACCGTCGGTCCTTCTACAGTAGCCCAGTCATAGTGACTACTTAGAGGCTCCCCTCGTCTGTCGCCTCTTTAGATCCTATGACAGACGTACTAGTAGCTTCATAGGCAGCATCTCCCCTAGCTCAGACCCAGACCACTTCAGCAACACTTCCTGCCACAGAGGGTCAGTCAGTACAGAGCTCAGGGTTAGATGATGATGGCACCCAGTTTTAGCTTGCTCCTCGTACCTCAGCGCCCGGCTCGTCCGCTGCAGCCCTACCGACCGACCCTTAGGTTTTGGTGTTTGACGCCAAAGGGGGAGAGGGTTCGAGCATGTAGACTTAGGGGGAGCGACTTTCAGGGAGAGCTAGTTATCTAGTATTAGCTTATATACATTTGGAGTTTTATTTGTGTGATACACTATTACTTTTATGCATTCGTGTGTTTATCTTCATGCATACTATTATATCTATGTGGTAGTGTTATCTACGTGATTGTGATATATGACATGTGTGCTCGCTACTTTACATTATGTATATGTCATATCACTTGTGTTATGCTCATTTGACTTTGCTTTCGCGTTTATACTCCGATGCAAATGAGCTTTGTTACTCGTACTCATGCTTAATTCATATCCTTTGAGTGCATTGTGTTGGCTTGGGTTATATAAGCTTGACTAACACTTTTGTTCTTATCGACAAAAGCTTATATGAACCAAGCCTGTCAAAAACCTCACTCTTTCACATACTCGAGGTGGTATTGTCATCAATCACCAAAAAGGGGGAGATTGAAATCATCTAGGGCCCAAGTTGGGTTTCGGTGATTAATGACAATACAAGATTATTATGACTAACGTGTGTTTTGCATATGCAATAAAGTTAGGTCATGGTAATGGAGATCGATTGGGCAATCGAGGTGGTCATGCCCCTACAATGGAAATCGTTTCGGTTTTCAAAGGATGGACGACAAGGTTAAGGATGACTAGTTCTAAGTGTCGATTAGAGTTGGAGTGACACTTAGAGTAGTTTAGGACTTTGTTTTTCCTTTGGCCGTACTATTAAGGGAGTATGGACGGGTAGCTTGACCTAGGTGAGTCTAGTGAGTTAGGTGTGGTGCACACTTGTTAAAACTAGCTCTAGGTAGCTCCTATGAATGCCTAAGATCCTTTGGAGCAAACTTCATTCACATATGTTCGAGAGTTGGAAGTGAATGGAGGGTCAAATGCTGACCGGACGCTGGCCCCGGTGCGACCGGACGCTGGCCCCAGGGTCCGGTCAGTTCATTTGATCAACAGACTGCATTCGGTGCGACCGAACGCTGGAGAGGTCAAGTGACCGGACACTGAAAGGCAGTGTCCGGTCGACTCCAGTAAGGTTCCAGAGAAGGGAATCTGCGACTGGACGTGTCCGGTCAGTACTGACCGGACCCTAAGGGTTTAGCGTCCGGTCGAGTCCAGTAAGGTTCTAGTAAGGATTTAATGCGACCGGACATGTTCGGTCAGTGGTGACCGGACCCTACCAGCGTTTGGTCAACACATTTTCACTGGTTTGTGGGATGAACTGACTAGAGCGTCTAGTCAATACGACCGGAGCGTCCGGTCACCCCGCAGAAGCTCATAACGGTTCGTTTTTTAGGCTGCCTTATAAATAGAAGCTCCACTCGTGTGTGGAGTCACTTTTGCTCATTCCAACAGCTGAGAAACACGTTTGTGAGTGCCAAGAAGAGCAAGGTCCTAGTGAGGTGATTGAGATTTGAGAATCCAAGAGAGTAGCCTCATTAGTGAATTAAGAGTAGTAAAGTGTGCATCCATCTTCTCATTAGGCTTCGCGTGGTCAAGTGAGAGTTTGTGCTTGTTACTCTTGGTGATCGCCATCACCTAGACAGCTTGGTGGTGATTGGGAGCTTGGTGATCACCCAGCGGAGCTTGTGAGTGACCCAACTCAAGTTGTGAGCGGCTTTGGGTGATTCGCCGCGACGGAGTGTCGAAGAATCAACCCGTAGAGAGCACTTGATCCTTGCGCGGATCAAGGGGGAGCTACACCCTTACGCGGGTGCTCCAACGAGGACTAGTGGGGAGTGGCGACTCTCCGATACCTTGGCAAAACATCGCCGCGTTCCTCTCTCTCTTTACTTTGAGCATTTACTTTGAGTATTTACTTTGAGCAATTCAATACTTGTCTTTACATTCATAGAATTGCCATGCTAGAGTAAGTTTGGAACATAGGTTGCAAGTCCTTTGTGCGTTAGTTTGATAGAAACACTTTTCTAGGCACAAGGGGTTAATTGGGCTATCCGTAGGATTTGATTAATACTAAGAAAATTTAGAATTAGCCCAATTCACCCCCCCCCCCTTGGGCATCTTGATCCTTTCAGGATCAACGGCCGAGATCAAATGGGCCAACTCGCGGCCTAGGCGGGCGCGTGGACACGCGTGCTTTACCGGCCCAGGCCCAAGTTACGGCCTGGGTGCGGCCTGCGTGCGCGTGCAGTGATGGGCCAAGCCGGTTTTGCCGGTTTTTGGGCCAAAACAGTAAAGAATGAGCCCAATTTTCATTTTTTCCTTTTTCCAGAAAATTGAAAATCAGAATTGGCTCAAAAGAAAATAGAAAAAGTATTTTTCCCTGTGGGTAAAATTCATCAAATTGAATTATTTTCCGCTGCGTATGTAAGGATGTAATTTTTATTATTTAATTCGAACCAATGGGAGAATTTAATTTTGAAAAAATAGATATGGTTTAATTGATTATAATATTGTTATTATTCTGACCAATGTTAATTAATGGTAATATTATGATGTTTTGTCTTGCATCAATTCTATTTTCTGCCCAATGGTGATATAGAATTAATGTAGAGAACAGTTGTATGTTTTAATTTTGACCAACATTGAACTAAGGCATGCAATTGTTGTTGTTATTATTTGTGTTCTCACACTATTTGAATTGTGTTTTCAGGCAGATACAACTTGATGAGTTGTATCAAAGAAATCCCCACTCTAAAAGGGGATAACTACATTGAATGGAAGAAAAAGGTAGACTTGGCATTCATATTGGCTGAGGTGGACTGGGTAGTCACCACACCGTGTCCCAAAGAACCTGTGGCACCGGTGAGGGAGACAGATGAGACTGATGCTGCATGGCAGAACAGAGAGCGGGACTTTGCTCCTATAAAGATGTCTTTTGACCTTGAAAATAGAAAGTGGGTCACAGCCAATAAAAAATGTTTGGCTATGATAAAGAATACAATTAAGCATGCAATAGTGGGCTCAATTCCAGACTGTGACAAGGTCACAGAGTACCTAGAAAGAATAAAGAGTCAGTTCACTGGCTCTTCAAAGACATATGCAACCCAGCTGATCAAGCAGCTGGTCACAGAAAGGTACTCTGGTGGCGGCAGTGGCATTAGAGAGCACATACTGAGAATGAGCAATTTGGCATCTAAGCTCAAACCAATGGATTTGGCACTCAAAGATGAGTTTCTTATTCATTTGATTTTTGCTTCTTTGCCAAAAGAATTTGACACCTTTGTTGTTAATTACAACATACAGCCCAAGAAATAGGATTTAGAAAAGCTCATAGTCATGTGTGTGTAGGAGGAGGAAAGAATAAAAGTTTCACAGGGTAGTACTGTCAACTACCTAAAAGATAAGAAAAAGAACTATAATAACAGCTCTTCCTCCAAGTAATCTAGAAAGGGTCCCATGCAACAGTCTCAGAACAAGCAATTCCTAGTGGATAAAGACCAGTGTCTCTACTGTAAGAAGACAGGACATTATAAGAAGAATTGTCCTGATTTCCTAAAGATGATTATGAAAAATAAAGGTGAGAACATTATTACATTCGTAAATTAATCCTTGTATGTCAAGTTTTCAAAATCTACTTGGTGGATTGATTCAGGTGCAACTATTCATG
The DNA here is from genome assembly GCF_019320115.1 of Miscanthus floridulus. Classification (NCBI taxonomy): domain Eukaryota; kingdom Viridiplantae; phylum Streptophyta; class Magnoliopsida; order Poales; family Poaceae; genus Miscanthus; species Miscanthus floridulus. Next base: position 108,750,429 of record NC_089596.1, read on the forward strand.
TTGCTAATTCATTACAGGGATTCCGTTCGATGAGAACTTTACAAAGAAGCGAAAGTTTTATTAAAGTCGCAAATGGAGTACAAGCAGATGTTGAGGCCGTTGGCGATCTTCCGCTAGAGCTTGCTGATGGCTTTATACTTTTTCTTAGAGATGTTCTTTATGTACCTCCTTTGCAAAGAAACTTGATTAGTGTATCAAAGTTGGACCATGATGGTTATGATTGCCATTTTGGAAATGGCAAATGTCAGATATTGTTTAATAATAGATGTATTGGTCTTGCCTTCCGACAAGACGAGCTTTATTTGTTATCACTTTGTGAAAATGTGAATTCCGTATGTGATGTGAATGAGAATGTATCATCATCGAACAATGCAAACAGAAAATGAAACAGAGCTCACGATACGTTGTCGAAATTATGGCACTATCGTTTCGGCCATATTTCGAGGGGGAGAATAGAAAGACTAGTTAAGAATGATATTCTTCCTCCATTAGAGCTCTCAGATTTAGAACAATGTAGAGATTGCATAAAAGGAAAGTATGTAAAGAAAATTAAGAAAGATGCCAAACGAAGTGTAGGAATTCTACAGATTATTCACATAGATATTTGTGGCCCCTTTCCTATAAAGAGTGTGGATGGTTTTGATTCATTCATAACATTCATAGATGATTACTCCTGTTATGGCTACATTTATCCAATCAAAGAAAAAACAGAAGCATTAGATAAATTTAAGATATTTAAGGCAGAAGTTGAAAACCAACACAATTTGAAGATAAAAATAGTCAGGTCTGACCATGGTGGGGAGTACTACGGTCGGCATACCCCATATGGCCAAGTTCCTGAACCTTTTGCAAGGTTCTTATAGGAGAATGGCATAGTAGCCCAGTATTCCACACCGGGCGAACCTCAGCAGAATGGAGTAGCTGAAAGGCGCAATCGTACCCTGATGGATATGGTGCGCAGTATGATAAGTTACTCCACTTTGCCAATGAGTCTATGGATGGAGGCATTAAAAACCGCCATTCATATTCTCAATAGAGTACCAAGTAAGTCGGTGCCCAAAATACCGTATGAGTTGTGGACAGGAAGAGTACCCTCACTTAACCACTTGCGTGTGTGGGGAAGCCCTGCTGAGGCTAAAGTTTTTAACCCAAACATTGGGAAGCTAGATCCCAAAACAGTGAGTTGCCATTTTGTTGGCTACCCAGAAAAGTCAAAAGGTTTTCGTTTCTACTGTCCAGACTGACATACAAAGTTTATAGAAACGAGACACGCTGTCTTCCTAGAGGATGAAATGATGAGAGGGAGTATGGTAGCTCGAGAAATTGACCTTGAAGAGAAGCGGGTGTATGCACCCACTCCAATAATTCATGGGCCATTTTTCTCACTACCTGCTGTTGCTGCACCGACAGTACAAGACACTATGGTGCCAGCACCTGTTGTTATCCCGCCTGTGGCAACAATGAATGATGATGAGGAACCTATTCCTCAGGATCCTATAGAACCTATTGCCACATATGAGGGGGAGCAACAACAGCCTCAAACAGAAAATGTGCCAAATGAGGAGGCCCCTAGAAGGTCTCAAAGAGTTAGAAAATTAGCTATTCCTGCTGATTATGAAGTGTATAATACTGAAGAATTTCAAATGGAGGATGATCCCACCTCATTGGAAGAAGCCATGAAAAGTGATCATTCATCAAAGTGGCTTGAGGCCATGGAAGATCAAATGAAATCAATGAATGCAAATAAAGTTTGGGATTTGGAGATAATTCCTAAAGGAGCCAAAACAGTAGGCTATAAATGGGTCTATAAAACAAAACTTGACTCTCAAGGGAATATAGAGAGATATAAAGCCAGACTTGTGGTAAAAGGCTTTACACAAAGAGAAGGGATTGATTACAATGAGACCTTTTCTCCAGTCTCATGTAAGGATTCCTTCAGAATCATAATGGCATTAGTGGCACATTACGATTTAGAATTACATCAGATGGATGTAAAGACGGTATTTCTCAATGGAGACTTAGAGGAAAATGTTTACATGGCACAACCGAAAGGTTTTGTCATGGAAGGAAAAGAACGATTGGGATGCCGCCTAAAGAAATCCATTTATGGATTAAAATAAGCTTCAAGATAGTGGTACTTGAAGTTTGATCAGACAATAAAGAATTTTGGGTTTAAAGATAATGTTGAGGACAATTGTGTCTACGCAAAGTTTAAGAATGGGAAGTTTATCTTCCTTGTCCTGTATGTGGATGATATCTTACTTGTTAGCAGTGATGTCAATCTACTACTAGAGACAAAGAAGTTTTTATCCTCAAAATTTGATATGAAAGATCTTGGTGAAGCTTCGTTCATTCTAGGGATCGAGATTCACTGAGATAGAAGAAAAGGGGTATTAGGACTGTCACAAAAAGCATACATAGAAAAAGTCTTAAAGAAATTCAGTGTGCACAAATGTAGTCCCTCACCTGCTCCTATAGTCAAGGGCGATAGATATGTGGATTTTCAATGCCCCAGGAACCAATATGAGATCGGTCAAATGAAAGTGGTTCCATATACTTCAGCTGTCGGAAGCTTGCAATATGCTCAAGTGTGCACACGCCCTGACTTGGCATTTGTTACCGGGTTACTTGGCAGATTCCAGAGCAATCCTAGAATAGAACACTAGAAATTGGTAAAGAAAGTCTTGCGTTATTTGCAAGGAACGAAAGGCCTCATGATGACGTATAGAAGATCTGATTCACTCCATATAGTGGGATATTCAGATTCTGATTATGCGAAAGATAATAGAAAATCCACGTCTGGATATGTATTCACTCTCACAGGGGGAGCTATTTCATGGAAAAGCTCAAAGCAAACCGTCACTACATCATCCACAATGTATGTCGAGTTTGTAGCGTGTTATAAGGCAACGGGGCAGGTGAACTGGCTAAAGAAGTTCATACCCGGTTTGAAGGTGGTTGACGACATCAATAGACCACTAAAGTTATACTGCGATAATAATCCAGCAGTACAGTATGCTCACAACAATAGGTCAAGTGGTGCTGTCAAACACATTGACATAAAGTATTATGTTATGAAGGATAGAGTCCGAGATCAAATGATAAGTCTTGAGCATATAAGTACCGAAAAGATGCTCGCGGATCCGCTTACAAAAGGCTTACCACCCAACGTGTTCAGAGAACATGTAGCCGGCATGGGTTTAAGGAAAAGCCTATGATTCCTAGACTACAAAGGGCCCAAAAGTTAAAGTATCTATTTCAGATCAGAGACGTACATTGTAGCTGTTAAATCTATCGGCGATTGACCATGATGATGAAACATGCTCTATGCATCATCTGTGAAGAAATGAGTAAGGATAAAAGGATTGAAGTTTAAAGTTTAAAGATAAAAGTAATAGTGTGAGATCAAGGGGGAGAATGTTGGATTAATCTCCCAGCCAATAAGCCCAACAGCCTATTGGGCCTTGGTCACGCGCCCTGATCGGGGGTGCCCAACCCTACATGGTTAGTGGGCCCCCGTCGCACTGCGCTATATAAAGTGGTGGGGGCCGGCGGCTCAACGTACGAGGTTCATCATGAGCCAATCCGCCCCACCAACAAACCCTAAGTCCGATCTAGTAAGGGCGCGCAGCCAGCGACGGGAAGACACCACCGTCATCACCGTCGGCCTCACCGCACCCCCACTGCGTCGCCGGACTTCACCGACTCTTCCCCGACCATCGCTGCCCATGCGCAGACTACACCAGCGAACCCGATGAAGGCCTCTGGATCAACTCCTTTCGCGGTGTCAGGTCGTAAGACCTAAACTACCCCTCTCTGTTTCTCTCTGGTAGTACTAGAACTAGTTCTAGGTCTTTGATCTATCATGCACCCCGGCTAGATCCCTACCTAGATGATCCGAATAGCATAACAGTGTCAACGGTAATCCAAGGATTACCATTAGACGCAAAGAACATGAAGAACAAGCAGGGGAGGCCCTTAGCCACAACACTCAACAAGTAGACTCCTGAGAAAATAAAAGACATCGTCACAATGGTTGCCTACAGAGAAACTAAACATGTGGTGGTAAATCATCCACCTAAAGGAGACAGACATGGACATCCACAAACATCGGTGGAAAAGCATCCACCGAAGGGGAGCCCCAAACGACCACGGCGGTAAAGCATCCGCCACAGGAGCATGATCCCGATAGCAAAGCACCAGCGGAGACTGAAGCGACGCTGGCAGCAAAGCATCCGTCAAGACGACCCAAACGTAGGACCAACCATTGCGAAGATGGACAATAAGCACACGCAAAGGCACATCAAGGAGCTTCAACGTGGACCGGCAACTCTTGAAGGACCACGAATAGCGGTGAACTCGTGGCGCAACGACAGAAGGCCACAAAGACCAAGCCACGAGACTAGAGCAGTGGTCCTACAGTGATGTCTCCAAGGAGGAACATGATGCCGAGGGCGCCATCGCCGCCAGCTTCGGCTAGCGGCCGAACATGGCTTTCACCTAGGAACCGCCACTGCAAAGGGGCCCTGCCCAATCCACCCGTGTAGCCACACAGGAGCTAACCCCAACCCCAAATCCGATGGCCAGGTCCGATGAGGAGTGGTTTTCTGCGACACGTTCAAGGATCGGAGGAGCATGATGCCCGAGGACGCCATCGCTGCCGAGACCGGTAGCGAGTCGAGCAAGACTTTCGCCAAGAAACCACCATGATAGTCAGGCGGCACGTCACCCGGGCAGCACCGCAGCCAGACGCCCTCGCCACAACATTGTGAGACCTCGGCAAGGACACACGGAGCACCACAACCCACGCGACGTTAATGATTTTTGTTGCAAAAAAATATCTAATAATTTCAGCCTTTTGACTAATGTTTTTAATACAAGAGAATTTATAAGTTTTTAGTGTTTTACTAAAGCGTCTTGAAGAATTGAAAACATGTGATGTACATGGTTGTTGCCTTTGCTCAATATCTGAAGAATTATATGTGACTGACATTGTCTGAATCTGGCTTCTTGTTCTACTATATTTGATACATACACATTTGTTTGCATTGGCACCGTGCTCCGCCGCTGTACATTTGTTCATATTTGTCCGGTATCCATATCCAACTGTGATTTAAAATGGGAATGAAAACAAATACAAGTGTGAAGAATATCCGTCCATATCCCAAATGGTTATACCTTACCCGTGCAAATTACTATAAGAATGGTACGGTTACCACCGCGATATACGCTATGTTCACTTAATCGTATCAGCCATGCTTATCAGTCAAAACAACATCGGTCGGTTTATAAGTCGCAGAGAACTTGCTGATATATATTGAACGCGACTCGCGCATTAACGATGGGGGCCAGTGAGCCAACGAGCAATACGCAATGCATCGAGTGCCATCCTCTCGAATTTATTAAAAGAGAGCAACACGCTGATTACTTATTTGAGCAGGCAGCAGCTGGAGATGCTAGTACGGTACGTAGTACCCCGTACTTGTGGGGTGTGATGTGTGCACTGCAGCTGTGGTCGGCACATTCTCTCTCGTTCGCACGGGACGCGATGCGACCTTTGCGTAGCGCCCACGCACGCACGGAGGAGGAGGAGGAGGCTGGCTTGCCGCCCTCGGCCTCGAGGACCTTGCACGACAAGCCTCAGGAGTAGGGATGAAAACGGATTGGATACGAACGGATATTATTAATATTATATTTATTTTTATATTTCTGTTCGGATTCGGATTCGGACACGGATAGCGTTCGGATACATATACGAATACGGATTGACTCGGTTACGGATACGAATAATGAGTATCGAATACGGTATGAATCGGATTCGGAGAAGGTCGGATACAAATATCTATTCGGATATTGAGTAAAAGCAGCATATATATATATATATATCATACGTGCGCAAATCATTACACCACTCTATAAGTCCATAATCCATCTAGATTAAGCCAAAAGGCTAAAGAGTAAAGCAACAAATAAGATAAAGATACAGATACATCATACATCAAACATCATACAAGCACCAATCTTCACGGCATGAGTAGAAATAGCCAAGCTCATGGCTTCATGGGTCTCATGGAGTCATGGTCATGGATTCAAGATCTACAATCCTTATATAGGTCATTTTTTTATTTGAGAAAGTTTGAACAAAATGTAGTTCAAATTTCACAAGTGTGTGATATAGTTTTAGAAAGTCTATATGAGATTCAAGAATTTGTGACTAGTGTTTGATAAAACTTTCTCAAATGGGAAAATGAGCTATGTAACAATTGTAGATCTTGCTGAGATGATCAAACTTGGTATTTAGAGTTTTTCATCTGAGGTCATTTAGTGTCTTATTTGAGCAAGTTTGACCAAGTCAAATTGGGTCAAATAAAAAAACAACACTTTGACTCTAGTATTATGAACTCTAAATGACTTCAAATTGAAAAGTTTTGAATACCACGTTTGTTCAACTCATCAAGATCTACAATTGTTGTTTTGGTCAACTTTCCATTTGAGATAGTTTGGACGGTTCAAATTTGTGATTTTTAAATTTCGACGTCTACAAACTAGTTTTTGGAACCCTAGATTGTCTAAAATTGAAAAGTTTTGAATACCAAGTTTTTTAGATCATCAAGATCTATAATCCTTATATAGGACATTTTTTTCATTTAAGAAAGTTTGAACAAAATGTAGTTCAAATTTTACAAGTATGTGACATAGTTTTAGAAAGTCTATATGAGATTCAAGAATTTATGACTAGTGTTTGATAAAACTTTCATAAATAGGAAAATGAGCTATGTAATAATTGTAGATCTTGCTGAGATGATCAAACTTGGTATTCAGAGTTTTTTCATCTGAGGTCATTTAGTATCTCATTTGAGCAAGTTTGACCAAGTCAAATTTGGTCAAATAAAAAAACAACACTTTGACTCTAGTATTATGAACTCTAAATTACTTTAAATTGAAAAGTTTTGAATACCAAGTTTGTTCAACCTATCAAGATCTACAATTGTTGTTTTGGTCAACTTTCCATTTGAGATAGTTTGGACGGTTCAAATTTATGATTTTTAAATTTTGATGCCTACAAACTAGTTTTTGAAACCCTAGATTATCTCAAATTGAAAAGTTTTGAATACTAAATTTGTTCAGATCATCAAGATCTACAATCCTTATATAGGCCATTTTTTCATTTGAGAAAGTTTGAACAAAATGTAGTTCAAATTTCACAAGTGTGACATAGTTTTAGAAAGTCTATATGAGAGAATTTGTGACTAGTATTTGATAAAACTTTCTCAAATGGGAAAATGAGCTATGTAACAATTGTAGATCTTGCTGAGATGATCAAACTTGGCATTCAGAGTTTTTTCATCTGAGGTCATTTAGTGTCTCATTTGAGCAAGTTTGACCAAGTCAAATTGGGTCAAATGAAAAAACAACACTTTGACTATAGTATTATGAACTCTAAATGACTTCAAATTGAAAAGTTTTGAATACCAAGTTTGTTCAACTCATCAAGATCTACAATTGTTGTTTTGGTCAACGTTCCATTTGAGAAAGTTTGGACGGTTCAAATTTATAATTTTTAAATTTTGACATCTACAAACTAGTTTTTGGAACCCTAGATTGTCTCAAATTGAAAAGTTTTAAATACCAAGTTTGTTTAGATCATCAAGATCTACAATCCTTATATAGGCCATTTTTTCATTTGAGAAAGTTTGAATGAAATGTAGTTCAAATTTCACAAGTGTGTGACATAGTTTTAGAAAGTCTATATGAGATTCAAGAATTTGTGACTAGTGTTTGATAAAACTTTCTCAAATGGGAAAATGAGCTATGTAACAATTGTAGATCTTGCTGAGATGATCAAACTTGGTATTCAGAGTTTTTTCATCTGAGGTCATTTAGTGTCTCATTTGAGCAAGTTTGACCAAGTCAAATTGGGTCAAATGAAAAAACAATACTTTGACTCTAGTATTATGAACTCTAAATGACTTCAAATTAAAAAGTTTTGAATACCAAGTTTGTTCAACTCATCAAGATCTACAATTGTTGTTTTGGTCAACTTTCCATTTGAGATAGTTTGGATGGTTCAAATTTGTGATTTTTAAATTTTGACGCCTACAAACTAGTTTTTGGAACCCTAGATTGTCTCAAATTGAAAAGTTTTGAATACCAAGTTTGTTCAGATAATCAAGGTCTACAATCCTTATATAGGACATTTTTTCATTTAAGAAAGTTTGAACAAAATGTAGTTCAAATTTCACAAGTGTGTGACATAGTTTTAGAAAGTCTATATGAGATTCAAGAATTTGTGACTAGTGTTTGATAAAACTTTCATAAATGGGAAAAAAACTATGTAATAATTGTAGATCTTGCTGAGATGATCAAACTTGGTATTCAGAGTTTTTTCATTTGAGGTCATTTAGTGTCTCATTTGAGCAAGTTTGACCAAGTCAAATTTGGTCAAATGAAAAAACAACACTTTGACTCTAGTATTGTAAACTCTAAATGACTTCAAATTGAAAAGTTTTGAATACCAAGTTTGTTCAACTCATCAAGATCTACAATTGTTGTTTTGGTCAACTTTCCATTTGAGAAAGTTTGGATGGTTTAAATTTTAAATCATTTCTCCATCCAAGGTCGTTTGAATAATATCCGGATAATATCCGTTTGGAATATCCAGATATATCCGATACTTAATCGGATTATCCGATATCCACCGAATATCGATGATATTACATCCGTATTTGATATCCGCCTAAGATATCCATTTTATTATCCGTATCCGAAAAAAATACGGATATCCGAGTAACTATCCTGATAAGTGTTCATATTTGTTCGGTCGAACGGACGGTCGAATAAATATAGACTTTCTAAAACGCAACGTGGGGCACACGTGATGAGCCAGTGACCAGAGCTTGGCGTCATCGTCTACGGCGCCGAGACGTGTTAGCTCGGCGCCAGTATCAATGACGCCGAGGTAAGGGTCCATTTTCTGAATTCTTTCCGCAGAGGTCTATTTGTGAGAAACTTAAAAAAAAGACTAAAAAGTAAAAAATTCGGACGTCCACCGCCCTCATCCTCGCTCTGCCCACTCTCTGATCTAGGCTAGAGCGCTGTGCTACTCCCTTTCCCTCCCGTTGTGGCTGATGAGATCCCGCTAAGGTTTGTTCCCAATCATTCGATGAGAGGTGTGGGATAACTCGATTGATGAGTGGAGACGACGTTCACGGCCCGACTACAACCTTCTAAGCTGCGCCTTAGCAACCGATACACCACCTCCAATGGCTGGCGCGATCTTGTGGAGCGCGTCACCCGACCACTAGGGCACTCGTCCTGCAAGCAATCGAAGAACTAGTAAGAACAAGTATAGCAAGTACTGAATTACTAGATGTAGATAAAAGTTTCAAACTCAATCTCAATTAAGGTGGGGTTCCGAAGACAAGAAGACGGGCGACTGATCCAGCACGCGCGCTTACAAGCAAGTAGCGAGAGCTAAACTTGATCTAAACAAAACCCGACTATTCTTGATGGTGGCTAAGGAGTATATGAAGGTGGAAGGACAACCAGGGGGGTGTTGGGGTCGTTCTTCAATCCTAGGACACGTTCCTAATGGACCAAACTTGATACACGGCCCATTGGACCAAACTAAGGTGACGCAACGCCTTTGGACAGACAAGCTCTTAGTTGTAATTCAGTCATTGCGGCCGCCTCAAAATAGATATGGACTTGATTCCAGATCCATATGAAAATAGACTTCATAAGGATTCCATGAAGTACTTGAACGCCCCAATCCGAGTCCGTATGCGACCGTGGTGACCATCACAAGTTGAAGTTGTCCTGGAGTCCGAATTCAGCCTCCGCGAATCCTTGTCCCTTTCGGTCCTCTCCCTGGTTCCTAACCAAAACAAAAGTGTACGCGTCTCCATGGTCTAAATATGATGGACAGGAACTCAAGAGTGAACTTACTTGATGATTAATGTGACGAGCACGGGCGCGAGTAATAGGACCAGAAACTGGTACTCGTGTCGGCGTGGATGTATCGTTGGTGTTGATGTCCTCATCATCCTCCCCTTCTTGCATTTGAGGCATCCTCGACTCAAGCTCGTCTTCTTCTCCTAAATATGGCTTCAAATCTGCAATGTTAAATGTGGGACTAACCCCAAATTCTACAGGCAGATCAAGTTTATATGCATTATCATTAATTTTCTCTAACACTTTAAATGGTCCATTAGCCCTAGGCATCAATTTAGACTTTCTGAAATTAGGAAACCTATCCTTTCTCAAGTGCAACCAAACTAAATCTTCAGGTTCAAATATTAGTTCCTTTCTACCTTTATCACCAGCAAACTTATATTTAGCATTCATACGCTCTATGTTTTCTTTAGTTGTTTCATGCAGTTTTAACATCAATTCAACACGCTTAGTAGCATCAAAATTTAGTTTTTTAGAAGATGGCAAAGGCATCAAATCAATAGGAGCACGAGGCAAGAAACCATAGACAATCTGAAATGGGCACATCTTTGTAGTAAAATGCAGCGAACGATTATAAGCAAATTCAATATGAGGCAAACAATCTTCCCACATCTTAATGTTCTTGTTTAAAACAGCCCTTAACATAGTAGACAAAGTTTTATTGACAACTTCAGTTTGACCATCGGTTTGGGGATGACATGTAGTAGAAAACAAAAGCTTAGTCTCCAGTTTTCCCCATAAAGTCTTCCAAAAATGACTAAGAAATTTAGCATCACGATCAGAAACAATTGTGTTGGGCACACCATGCAAATGAACAATATCTCGAAAGAACAAATCAACAATATGAGTAGCATCATCCGTTTTATGACAGGGTATGAAATGTGCCATCTTAGAAAATCTATCAACAACCACAAACACACTATCATGTCCCTTCCTAGTTCTTGGCAAACCCAACACAAAATTCATAGAAATATCTTCCCAGGGGGCACTAGGAACAGGTAGAGGCAAATACAAACCATGTGGATTTAACCGTGACTTAGCCTTTTGACATGTCGTGCAACGAGCAACAAACCTCTCCACATCTCTTCTCATCTTTGGTCAAAAGAAATGACCAGCAAGTATGTCCTCTGTTTTCTTAGCACCAAAATGCCCCATCAAGCCACCTCCATGCGCTTCTTGCAGCAACAACAAACGAACGGAGCTAGCTGGAATGCATAGCTTGTTAGCTCTAAACACAAACCCATCACTAAAGATGAATTTGTTCCAACCTTTCTCATCTTTACAATGCAGCAACACATCTTTAAAATCAGCATCATTAACGTATTGGTCCTTAATTGTTTCTAATCCAAAGATTTTGTAATCAAGTTGATTCAGCAAGGTATATCTCCTAGACAAAGCATCAGCAATAATATTCTCTTTCCCTTTCTTGTGCTTAATAACATAAGGAAAAGATTCAATAAATTCAACCCACTTAGCATGTCTACGGTTCAATTTCCCTTGACTACGAATATGCTTCAAAGACTCATGATTAGAATGAATAACAAACTCTTGGGGCCACAAGTAATGCTGCCATGTTTCTAATATGCGAACAAAGAGCATACAATTCCTTATCATATGTAGAATAATTTAGAACAGGCCCGCTCAATTTTTCACTAAAATACGCAACATGTTTGCCTTCTTGTAACAAAACACCACCCAATCCAATTCTACTAGCATCACATTCAAGCTCAAAAGTCTTATTAAAATTAGGAAGTTGGAGGAGAGGTGCATGTGTCAACTTATCTTTTAGCAAATTGAAGGAGTTCTCTTGTACTTTGCCCCAACAAAAAGGCACTCTCTTCTTTGTAAGCTCATTCAAAGGTGCAGCAATGGTACTGAAGTCCTTCACAAATCAGTGATCGAAACCAGCAAGTCCTAGGAAACTCCGCACTTGTGTGGTAGTCTTTGGTACATGCCATCCCTGTATAGCTTCTACCTTGGCTTGATCAACCTCAATTCCCTGTGGAATCACAACATAGCCAAGAAAAGACACTCGATCGGTGCAAAAGGTGCACTTCTCAAGGTTACCAAATAAACATGCATCTCGTAAAGCATTAAAAACAGCACATAAGTGATCAAGATGTTCATCCATAGATTTGTTGTAAATCAATATATCATCAAAGTAGACTACAACAAATTTTCCAATGAAAGCACGCAGAACCTCGTTCATTAACCTCATGAAGGTACTAGGTGCATTAGTTAACCCAAAAGGCATGACTAACCACTCATATAAACCAAATTTAGTTTTGAAAGCAGTTTTCTATTCATCTCCTAATTTCATACAAATCTAGTGGTACCCACTTCGCAAATCAACTTTGGAAAACACATTAGCACCGCTCAGTTCATCAAGCATATCATCCAATCGTGGAATATGGTGTCGATATTGAATGGTGATATTATTAATAGCTCTACAATCAACACACATACGCCATGTTCCATCTTTCTTAGGCACTAAAATGACAGGAACAACACAAGGACTAAGAGACTCATGCACATAACCTTTGTCGAGTAGTTCTTGCACTTGTCGTTGAATTTCCTTAGTTTCTTCCGGATTAGTCCTATATGGCGCATAGTTTGGTAAAGATACACCAGGAATAAGATCAATTTGGTGCTCAATCCCTCGTATTGGTGGCAGCCCCACTGGTATCTCACTTGGAAAAACATCCGAAAACTCCTACAAAATGTTAGCAACAGCAGGGGGCAAAGAATGCTGCATATCGTGAACTGAAATCAAAGCACCCTTGCATACCAAAGCATAGGCAACAGAAGTGGAAGCAACCATTTCATTAATATCAGATTTAGTAGCAAGCAAGCAATGTCCTTTCAATCTTATCTCATCTTTGTTACTACTTACAGATTTGACATTTTTATCGATCTCAGATTTAGTTTTCTTAGCTTTAGCAACATCATCACGCATAATAGCTTCAGGAGACATAGGAAGCAAAACAATTTTCTTATCATGGTGTATGAGAGAATACATATTTGATCTACCATGATGCATACAATCTGTATCAAATTGCCATGGTCTACCTAGCAGAATATGACAAGCTTCCATAGGCACAACATCACACTCAACAACATCATGATATGATCCAATAGCAAAATAAATTCGTACCAATCTCATTACCTTAACCTTACCACTATTGTTGAGCCATCGAATGTGATATGGATGTGGGTGCGGTTTGGTTGTAAGTGCAAGCTTCTCTACCATATCGCTGCTAGCTAAGTTGTTGCAGCTACCTCCATCAATTATCAAACGGCATGAACGCTCTTTAATGACACACTTTGTTTGGAATAGTGTACGCCGCTGATTTTGCTCCGCCTTCTCCATTTGTGCGCTAAGCACACGCTGCACAATGAGGCTCTCATAATGATCTGTATCCTCTGCTCCAATCTACTCTTCTGGTTGTTCCTCACTTCCTACATGGTCAACAGCAAGCAAAGCAAGTGTATCTTCATCAAAATCACTAGCAGAGGAATACTCACCATCATCTTTGACGACCATAACACGCTTGCTTGGACAGTCACGCATCACATGTCCATATCCCTTGCACCGGTGACACTGAACGTCTCTTGTTCTACCTATAGATGCCATGGATGAAGCACTCACAGCAGGCTTCTGGGTCGTCTTCGCCACTGAATTTGCGGAAGTAGCATGAGGTTTGTCGCTGGATGTTGGCATAGGAGCACGTGTAGTTGGAGTAGTAGTCGTGCGGGGCTGCCATGAATTAGTTTTCCCTATAGAAATATTATTCTTAGCACTAGCATGTCGCCCAGCACTTCCCTTTCAGCTTTACAAGCAAGATGAAACAAACGGGTTACGTTAGTGTATTCTTTATAATCAAGGATGTCCCGGATTTCACGATTTAACCCACCCAAAAATCTTGCCAAAGCAGGTTCCTCATCCTCATCTAAATTACAACGCAACATACTTATTTGTAATTCTTGATAATATTCTTCTACACTTTTAGCACCCTGTCTCAGTTGTTGCAATTTATTTAACAAATCATGTACATAGTAAGAAGGAACAAATCTGGCCCTCATGATTCATTTCAAAGCATTCCAAGTTCGTGGTATGTTATTAGGATTTTTCTTGCCATGTTCTATCCACCAAACAGTAGCAAAATCAGTAAACTCACTAGTAGCAGCCCTAACACGTGTATTCTCAGGAAATTCATGACATGCAAACTTTTGATCAACGGCAATTTCCCAAGTAATGTATGCATCAGGATCATATTTACCATCAAAAGGAGGTATCTTAAATTTTATCTTACTGAAAGCATCATTATTATTGGATATCTCACGTCGGCGGTGACCACCCATACCACTACGATTATGGCATAGGCGACGCCGGTCACGAGTGTCATGAGCATCATGTTTAGTATCAGCAGTATAATCATCATCATAATTATCTTTGAGTCGCTCTTCGTCCTTGTTGTCTTCATTATGCTGCTCTTTGTCTTTCGTGTGGAAGTCATCAAGACGCTTCAGAAGAGCAGCAAGGCTTCTGTCCATACGGGCAACAGATGCCTCTAATCCTGTAAGCTTGGTGGTGGAGGCAAGTTGGGTGGCCTCCAATTGCCCAATCTTGTCATTGGTCACCTGTAAATCTTGATCAAGTCCTTCTGTATGTAGCTGCACTTGCCTTATAAAATGTTGAATGATGCCCTTGGTGCGAGGAGATTGTGGCCTCTTGTTAACATCCTCTGATCCTGACATGGTTTAAAAGACAAGGGCAACAAGAAAATAGGTGAAGAAATAAAAGCCCTACAGCTATTAGGATGTAGCTACTACAAGGCGCTCACTCTCAACCTGTTACAAAAGCTCTTACCAATTCTTACCTTGCTCAACAGGAGGGAACAACAACCAACAAGTCTGCAACCGTGGAATGAAGTGTATCGGTGCCGCAACAACAACACCTGTCAAGCTATAGTCAAAATATGTGGAGCTATAGGTGGGCTGAAGCAAGGAAGTACTAGCACCACGTTAGTCACAAAAGCAAGCTGAATAATCGTTCAACGGTGGTACAGTGCTGGTCCTAGCCTAGACTATGCTATAGACGCGAGCCTGGGCACAAAGGAGGTCACAACACACCACCGGAAACAATGGAGAAGCACAACAAACATCCCCCTTTTTTTCTTTTCTTTTTTTTTGTTTTTTTTTCTTTTTTTTTTCTGGGGATCCTCAAAACTGATTATATAAACAAAAAGACTTCACAGGAGTCACACACCACACAAATTTTTTCCGAAGGACAGGGGTATTCCGGTAAAAAAAGATATATGCAGGTCGTGGAGAGTTTGAGTATAAGTAGGTCATGGAGAGTTTGAGTATAATTAGGTCAGGAGTCACACACCACACAAACTCTCTCTCTAGAGTAAAAACTAAGCCAAAACGTATATGCTGGTCGTGGAGAGTTTAAGTATAAGTAGGACTACTGCTGCACAAAGATGTACTTAGATTCGGTCTCACAATAGCAACCAGGCAGCTATCAATTCGGACTAAAAATCGATTCCAACTCGAACTCAACACCATGTGGGATTCGGTCTCAAACTCGATTCCTACTCGGTCTTGAACACAAGGATGTATTCGGATTCAACCAATAGAAGGTTTATATGTTAGCACACGGCTGTGACTAGAACGTGACAAGAACTCGAAACTCGAAAGGACAAAAACCAAGACCAGCAACTCGACACAACCGATGTAGCCGGCGACTCAACAAGCCCTAACTAAGCAGTGCTAGCAAAGGCTCAAAGAGTTTATAGGATTGCGAGTAAAACTAATCTACTATATTTTTTGGCTTTTCTGGACTATAGGAAAAATTAGAACAACGAAGGATTGGAAGACTCTCACCGATAAACCTTGCTCTGATTACCAACTGATGAGATCCCACTAGGGTTTGTTCCCGATCTTTCGATGAGAGGTGTGGGATAACTCGATTGATGGGTGGAGACAACGTTCACGGCCCAACTACAGCCTTCCAAGCTGCGCCTTAGATACACCACCTCCAATGGCTGCCGCGATCTTGTGGAGCGCGTCACCCGACCACTAGGGCACTCATCCTGCAAGCAATCAAAGAACTAGCAAGAACAAGTATAGCAAGTACTGAATTACTAGATGTAGATGAAAGTTTCAAACTCAATCTCAATTAAGGTGGGTTCCGAAGATAAGAAGACGGGCGGCTGATCCAACACGCGCGCTTACAAGCAAGTAGCGAGAGCTAAACTTGATCTAAACAAAACCCGACTATTCTTGATGGCGGCTAAGGAGTATATGAAGGTGGAAGGACGACCAGGGGGGTGTTGGGGTCGTTCTCCAACCCTAGGACGCGTCCCTAATAGACCCAACTTGATACACGGCCCATTGGACCAAACTAAGGTGACGCAGCACATTTGGACAGACAAGCTCTCAGTCGTAATTCAGTCATTGCGGCCGCCACAAAACAGATATGGACTTGATTCTAGATCCATATGAAAATAGACTTCATAAGGATTCCATGAAGTACTTGAACGCCCCAATCCGAGTCCGTATGCGACCGTGGTGACCATCACAAGTTGGAGTTGTCCTGGAGTCCGAATTCAGCCTCCGCGAATCCTTGTCCCTTTCGGTCCTCTCCCTGGTTCCTAACCAAAACAAGAGTGCACACGTCTCCATGGTCTAAATATGATGGATAGGAACTCAAGAGTGAACTTACTTGATGATTAATGTGACGAGCACGGGCGCGAGTAATAGGACTAGAAACTAGTACTCGTGTCGGCGTGGATGTATCGTTGGTGTTGATGTCCCCATCAGTGCCCGTACCCGCGTCCACCACCAGGGGTCATCATGCCGAGACGCTCTATTAGGTGAGAAGTAATGACAATTTTTAGAATCAGCGAATTTATAATATCATGGTTCTAATTAACCTATTATAAAAACTCAAGAATACTTAAAAATATGTGTTCAGAACCTATATGGGCCCCGTTCGCGTGCCCTTAAACCCGACTTGATCCGCTTTTTTTTCATCCGAAATAGTATTTTCCTCTCATAAATTCCTTCAAATTCATCCAGATTCCTCCAAATTCCTTCAAACAAACGGGGCCATGACGAGAAGTTGTAGGTGTCAATCGTCTCAATTCCTCTAGGAATTAAAGTATATAGTGGA
This sequence comes from Miscanthus floridulus, assembly GCF_019320115.1. NCBI lineage: Eukaryota > Viridiplantae > Streptophyta > Magnoliopsida > Poales > Poaceae > Miscanthus > Miscanthus floridulus. The sequence continues at coordinate 108,767,563 of NC_089596.1, forward strand.
GAGACCCGAATTAAATGTAACTCAGCTAGTTAACCTTCGTGCGGTGAATCTATTAACTGGAGTTCCGATCTCTAAATCAACATAAATGTTTATTATTCTTTTGATGGCAATTGATATACCTATTAACGGCAAGGTACTATAATGAATTGGCGGAATAGTTATTTTTGTCCCCGGATATTGCTATTCAGAAATGCCGGACTCTTTTTGATCATAGAACTATCAAATTGACCATTTTAGTCCTTCAACCCTATATTTTAGGACTAATTCCAACCATAACTACTAAAGTACAATTTAGTCCCTGAACTTTTCTTTTCGGCTCAACATTATCCTTGTCGTACATGGAACACCAAAATGTCGTACCTGGTTAACTCCAGGACCATCCACCATTTGAGATGAATAGTCATCGTTATCTAGGTACTAGTTTTCTTGGCATTGTCCCAAGCTCAAATCGAGCAGCGCACTTTCAACATTTATATCCATATTTTTAAATGATCATAATATAGATCCAAATATCCTCGAATATGAATAAATGTATGTTTGGATACGATATCAGACTGTTCAGTTATAATCTTATTTTTCATTCTGACAACTTAATATTATTTTTTATCTTATGAATAAAACATATTATTTTTATTCACAATCAGTAATTAGTCGAGCCTGACGCTACAAATAGGTAAGGAAAAATTGTAGATCTATTATTGTTCTTATCAATCAATATGTTCTCAATGTACTAAATAGTGTTTATAGTAATTGTAGTTACTCCCACAAAAGCAATATTAATATAGCATGTTTGGCACAGCTCTAGCTTTGAGATCTATGACGGATCTATAGTTCGTAGACTAAATCAAAGTGTTTTAAATATTTTTATTTAATCTAATATATAAATAAAATTAGTCATGTAAATGCACTTAACATCCTGCAACGAACACTACACCACTACCTTAAAACAGCGACTGACTTGGAGTTGCTGAAGGGGGTGTACAACGATGGGCAGTCAGTTGCTAATGGTTATAGCGACGGACCCCTGCAGTTGTTGATGAAGCCGCCGTTATATGTAAACAGCGACGAACATGATCTTTAGCGACCGACAATTCGACGGTACAACTTTTTAGCGATCGACGTTGGGTTGGAGAAACGAGAAATACCGACTGACTATCTGTTACAAATTTTTAGCGACCGACCGTCCATTGATATTTTTGTACTTTTAACGACCCAACTCCGACGCTATTTTTGGGTTGTGGTGTAGTGGGTAGATCCAAGATTTCCTAGAGCTACTGGTGACCCGCACTAGAAAATCCAAATATTTCTTGTAGCCTACAAAGCGGGGGCCATATAAATGTTGAAATTACAAGGTAATATTTAAAATAACACATTAGAATTATTATTGGTTGGTAAAGAGGTTTAAGACGTCCACTAATGATGTTTTCATCCAATTATTATTTTTTCTCTAATATCGTGGGTGGTGCTGGAGCTTAGTAGGTAGGATGGTGCATCGTTCCACTAGGACGATAGATGAAGTTGAGCTCAAAAGAAAAGATTAGGGATGGAAACACACTTTGATAGTTCTTGAATAAAACTGAGTACCAAAACGCAAGGTTCGAGGATTGAAATGGTCACTTTGATAGTCCTACGACGAATTTGAGCCTAAGAGTAAACTTTGAGGATTGAAATGGCCATTTTTAAAGTTTAAGGGCTAAATTGAGTATCATGTGATAGTTGAGGGACTAAAATGACTATTTTGCTTAATGAATTTGTTAATCTTAAGGGCCTATTTGATACTAGCCCATCAAACAGAGAGCCTCTTTAGTGAGGCCAGTATATAAGACTAAAATAAACTCGTTTTCAGTAATCACCGTCGTCTAACGGATTGATTTACATGGTGTCCCCACGCGATGGATGATGCAAGGATGCGTGTTTCACATGGTGTCATCACTCATCACTCCCCACGCGCCTGCTCCCCTGTGGGGCCGTTCGCCGCGTGGCAGTGGGCACTAGCGCGATGCACCTACCACGAATCGAAGCAATCGCGCCCGTTTTTCATGGCAAATAACACACCTGTCACTTTTTTCTTGTTTGACCAGATTTACGAACACGGCAAATTCACACCCCAGAACAGCAACAGTACGTACAGGTACAGCTGACGGATCGGTCACACGTCACACGCTCTCTCTGCCGCTGTCGAGCCGTACACGTACTACCGCGGCGACGTCTGGGCGCGCTCCGCCACTCCATTCGCCGTCCGCCTCCGCCTCCTGCCCGCGCGTCCTCTTGGCGCACGGCGCGACGTCGGACGACGACGACGTCGGAGCTGGCTCCTCGAAGTCCTCCAGCCTGAACGCCGGCCTCCACGGCGGCTCCGAGCCCCGCAGCCGCTTCACCCTCGCCCCACCACCACCACCAGTGTCGACGCCGTCGTCCGCCACAGTGCCGTCGCCGGAGCCCGACACGTACGCGCCCCGCATGGCCCGGATGTTGTCCAGAAGCGCGTAGAACCTCTCCACCTGCTCGTCGTCGTCCTCCTGGCCGCCGCCGTTGCTCTCTCCGCCTGGGGCTGCCGTTGCCGCCGCGGGCGCGTCAGCCGCACCCGCAGCGGCCGCAGGCAACGTCGCCTTCCTAGCCCCTCGCGCAGAAGACGTGGCGGCGCCGGCGTCGATCCCGGCAGGCACCGGCAGCACAGCCTTCCCGCCGCTGCCCGCCTTCGGGGTCGCGGCGCCATCCATGCTGGGTGCTGGCCACGCTGTGAGCTTGCTGCAGCTCGGGGTCGGGCTTAGTGTGGTCTTAACAATGGCGTGAGTGTTGAGCTGGTTGCTGCTGGATGCGGAGAGTGGCGATGGCGATGATTTGATGAGATGTCGAAGAATGGCGAGGGATTTATAATAGAGTCTTTTACCCATGTGCTATTATGAAAGTTGGGTCTAACCTCCACGCCACTAAAAAGTTCGAGCATACCTATATGCCCAAGTCGAACTTGGTTTTACCCTATGTGCCATTCTGTCCAGTTTTGGTGCTAACGGTGGTTAACTGCGCGGAGAAAAGACCTGAATGCCCTTAGACCTGAATGCCAATGACATGTGGGCCCACGTTCATTCCTTTCCTCTCACCTCCTCTCCGACGGGGAACGGCGCCGCTTTTCTTCCACCTCCACCGCGCGCGCGGCCACCTCTGCCCCAGCCTCCTCGCCGTCTCCCCCTCCTACTCCTCGCTCGACTTCGTCTGCGCCTGCGCGCCCCCGGAGACAAGCCGAGCGCCATGGCCGGGGGAGCTCGTCCACGCGCAGTCACGGTCGCCGGAGCGGAGCTCGTCCGTGCGCCGCCACAGCGGCCGGCGATGGCTGGGGCGGAGCCCTCGTGCGTGCCGCGGTGGACGGGACGGAGCCCCGTGCGCACCCGCGGTGGCCAGGGAGGAGCTCGCCGCGGGTTGCTCAGGAGTCCGCCGGCACGTTGGGTGTCCGCGGCGGCGCGCCATGGGAAGAGTTGGCCGCATCTCCTCCACATTGGCCGAGTGGGCGTTCTGGCACTCCAAGTCGGCGCCGCGTTCGCCGGGACCGTGGGCGGAGCAGGCCGCATCCGCGCTGGTACCGGGGGCGGAGCAGACCGCGCATGCGCCGGTACCGGGGGTGGAGCAGGCCGCGCGGGCGCTTTGGCTGGGGGCGGAGCCGGTGGCACCGGCTGCGGCGCTCCTCGCAGGGCTGGCAGGAGCGGGGCTTCGTGGCGCTGTCATCGCGTCGAGGCCGTAGCGGCGGTCCGCGCCAGGTACCTTCCCGCGGCCGTGGCTGCGCCTGCGTGCCCGCGAGCGGTGGTGGCGGCCCAGGCGGCGCGCCCGCACGCGTTGGACGTGGCTGTGGCGGCCCAGGCGACGCGCCCGCACGCGCTGGACGCGGTTGCGGCGGCCCAGGCGATGCGTCCTGGCACACGCGGTGGTGGCACACAGAGCGGCGAGGGCGGAGGTGAAGGATAGATAGAGGAGATGTGTTTGCTGACAGCTTGGTCCCACATGGCACAGAGAGAAGCAAGAGGGTAGAGTCATGAGAGAAGGACATTTCAGACATTTTCCCTACCCGGACCCGCATGTAAGAGCTCTCAAACGGCCAAAACCAAACAGACTAGGGACGGAATGGCACATAGGGTAAAATCAAGTTCAACTTGGACATACAGGTATGCTCGAACTTTTTAGTGGCGTGGAGGTTAGACCCAACTTTCATAATGACACACAGGTAAAAGACTCTTTATAATAAGGATCCCTTGCGTGTTTCGCGAATCGCGACGGGGGAGTAGTAGAAGCGAAGAATATGGCCCTATGTGGCGCACGCCAGCAGCATGCCGCGCGTTCCTTCTTAATGCTGGGTGCGTGGATTGTATTTGTATTGTTCCATTATTAACAATTACCAGCATTAAACCATCGAAGAAACGTGCTAAACGTTGACGCTGCTGGATGCTGAGGGTCAATCACTTGCTAATTGAACGGTAATTGCACGAAGCAAAGGGCATTCCGGATTAGCCGTCTACCTAAGCTGCTCTGTGCACTGCACAAGTTCAAATCGTGCTACTACTCCTACCCAAGTTCAAATCTGCATTCGCATTCGGTTTAAGATGGAATACTCACATCGGTCAAAAATATGTGTCGTGTCTTTTTATTATTATTATACACTCTTTTAAATTTGGGTTGTGAGCGAGGTGTGTCTCTAACGTGTAAAGAATTCTGTTTTTTTTCGTGACCGTGTCCTTGAAACACTTATTTATTAAGAGGAAGTAGAAGTCTTAATACAAGTTGTGTCAACAGTAATCCAAGGATTACCATTAGACGCAAAGAACATGAAGAACAAGCAGGGGAGGCCCTTAGCCAGAACACTCAACAAGCAGACTCCTGAGAAAATAAAAGACATCGTCACAATGGTTGCCTATAGAGAAACTAAACATGTGGTGGTAAATCATCCACCTAAAGGAGACAGACATGGACATCCACAAACATCGGTGGAAAAGCATCCACCGAAGGGGAGCCCCAAATGACCACGGCGGTAAAGCATCAGCCACAGGAGCACGATCCCGATAGCAAAGCACCAGCGGAGACTGAAGCGACGCTAGCAGCAAAGCATCCGTCAGGAAGAGACCAATGGTGGTCAAGTATCCGCCGAGAGAGATATGGTAGTAGCAAAGCATCTGCCACAAAAAGTTCAACGACGGCGGCAACGCATCCGTCAGGAAGAGACCAACGGTGGTCAAGTATCCGCCGAGAGAGATATGGTAGTAGCAAAGCATCTGCCACAAAAGTTCAACGACGGCGGCAAAGCATCCGTCAAGACGACCCAAACGTAGGACCAACCATTGCGAAGATGAACAATAAGCACACGCAGAGGCACAGCAAGGAGCTTCAACGTGGACCGGCAACTCTTGAAGGACCACGAATAGCGGTGAACTCGTGGGGCAACGACAGAAGGCCACAAAGACCAAGCCACGAGACTAGAGCAGTGGTCCTACAGTGATGTCTCCAAGGAGGAACATGATGCCGGGGGTGCCATCGCCGCCAGCTTCGGCTAGCGGCCGAACATGGCTTTCACCCAGGAACCGCCACTGCAAAGGGGCCCTGCCCAATCCACCCGTGTAGCCACACAGGAGCGAACCCCAACCCCAGATCCGATGGCCAGGTCCGATGAGGAGTGGTTTTTCAGCGACACCTTCAAGGATCGGAGGAGCATGATGCCCGAGGACGCCATCGCCGCCGACATCGGCAGCGAGTCGAGCAAGACTTTCGCCAAGAAACCACCATGATAGTCAAGCGGCACGTCACCCGTGCAGCACCGCGGCCAGACGCCCTCGCCACAACATTGTGAGACCTCGGCAAGGACACACGGAGAACCACAACCCACACGACGTTAATGATTTTTGTTGCAAAAAAATATCTAATAATTTCAGCCTTTTGACTAACATGTTTTTAATACGAGAGAATTTATAAGTTTTTAGTGTTTTACTAAAGCCTCTTGAAGAATTGAAAACATGTGATGTACATGGTTGTTGCCTTTGCTCAATATCTGAAGAATTATATGTGACTGACATTGTCTGAATCTGGCTTCTTGTTCTACTATATTTGATACATACACATTTGTTTGCATTGGCACCGTGCTCCGCCGCTGTACATTTGTTCATATTTGTCCGGTATCCATATCCAACCATGATTTAAAATGGGAATGAAAACAAATACAAGTGTGAAGAATATCCGTCCACATCCCAAATGGTTATACCTTACCCGTGCAAATTACTATAAGAATGGTAACGGTTACCACCGCGATATACGCCCTATTCGCTTGATCGTATGAGCCATGCTTATCAGTCAATGTTTTTCTCTCACAACAAAACAACAACAGCCGATTTATAAGCCGCAGCGAACAGGCTGATATATATTGAACGCGACTCGCGCATTAACGATGGGGGCCAATGAGCCAACGAGCAATACGCAATGCATCGAGTGCCGTCCTGTCGAATTTATTAAAAGAGAGCAACACGCTGATTACTTATTTGAGCAGGCAGCAGCTGGAGATGGTAGTGGTCAGTGCCATTATCTCCCTTCCGTGTCCATTTTATTCGCACGTATTCCTTGCATCGCGTTCTTGGCCTAGCTAGATTATTATATACACCAACAATTATTTATTTATTACTAATCCGTTGTAACGAAAGTTCCCTGGGGTCGTCCATTCCCAATACCAGTATAGTGGTATTATTGGGCATCGCAGATCTCCACGACAGGCTGGTCTGCTCGCAACCATAGAGAAACCTCGACGAAGAGAAGACAGAAGAGAATATGCCGTCGTGCTCTGGTCCTTGCTTCTGGTGACGACTTGGCTGGGACGTCATCGCCAGATTCATTACTGACGACCTTCGCACGACGCCGGTAGGTCAGGACTCTCAGTCAGGATTCAAAATTATTAAAAGGTCACTGCTGCTCCTGCTACCTTCTGGTGGGGGTGTTTGATTTTTTAGTCGCTCCTAAAATTCATGTCACATCGAATCTTTAGATTTTAATAAGAAACATTAAATATAGATTAATTACAAAATTAATTATATAGATTGAGGCTAATTTACGAGATAAATTTTTTAAGCCTAATTAATCCACCATCAACATATGTTACTGTAGCACTACGTTGTCAAATCATGAACTAATTAGACTTAAAAGATTCGTCTTATAAATTAGTCGTAAGTTGTGCAATTAGTTTCATAATTAATTTATATTTAATACTCAATGCATGTGTTCTGTAAACAGACCCCTCTGTTATCCGCCTATCAACGGGGCAGGAGTCGACAGGCATCCATTGCTGCTAGTCTGCTACGATGACATTGAAATTGCAGAACTCACATGTTTTGCTTTGCAAGCAAGACGACAACGCATTCTTTATTTATTAGCAAAAATTATGCCACACTTGTATCTTTATTCGTCATGTACCCCTTCGTTCTAAATTATAAGATATTTTTATTTTTTTTAGATATATTATTTTTACTATGTATCTAAAACCATGTATACCTAAGTGTATAGAAAAAACTATATACCTAGAAAAATCAAAACGTCTTGTAATTATTTAAAAAAGAGTGAATAATAATAATAAAGGATTTGTTTGGTTCTATAACAATATTTGCATTATGGAGTACTACCAAAGTGTATAGCGTTTTGATTAGAGGCCTGTTTGGATACTATGAACGAATTGATGGTTACATAAACTTTAGTCTTAGTTCATACAAATAGGCGGATTAAAAGGTAGACTAAACTTTTTTTGAGAATTATATGGTTCTTCCTCTGTCCTCAAAAGAATACAACTACGGGTTGCGTGTCAATTAAAATGCTTCACGTTTGATAAGTTTCTATTAAATAATATTCACATTTATAACTCTAAATTATTTTTTTTATAAAAATACATTTTGTAATTAATCGAATGGTTTTTATTTGATATTATAAATATTTATATTTTTTATCTGTAATTGATCTAACTTGATGTACTAAAACATGACACTGTTCTAGAATTGCATTTATTTGGGGACGGAGGGAGTATAACGTAGACACCCACACACGCATGCACACTTATCTCTATGAACACACGTACGTAAACCCTACCTCTATGAGCACCTCCAAAGGCAAACCCTACCCCTATGAGCACATCCAAAGGACTGAGCCGGCAGATCTCGAGATTCATGAAGTCACCACAGGCGCCTCGCTGTTAATAGAGACGTCGCCTACCACTAAAAGCATAGCGCCGTTAAATCCTAGAATAAATCCAGGAAAATACGAGCAGCCGTACCAAGTCAAGAACTTGACCCTAGGTGGACAGGTTCCACCATAAGGAACCCAATCAACTAATCTATGATCAGTTCACAAAGGTAGACTAAACTTTAGTTCAACTTTAACTAGTTGTTAGTTTACATGGCAAAGGTGAGATAAACCAGACTAAAAGGTGGTACAAAACACAAAAAGATGTAAATAACCTCTCAGCTACCTCTTTCTTTCCCCTCTCTCCCATGCACAAAAGGTGGGTATATTCTATCAAATATGACTCACTTAAAGTTTAGTAGGTATCTAAACACCACCTAACTAAACTTTAGTTCTAACTTATCCAAACAGACCTAGATCTAGCTAACATTAGTCTGTCAACAAAACTCGACTATATATCTGTTTGGACCCGTTGTTGTTTGAAACCTCGTTAGGTTCATTTCTATAACCTTTTCCTCTAACCCATGGGTTACCAAATACATATAACAAATTCTCACAATGGCAACTTTTAACAAGATTTGCTACAAAAAATCTTTGGTAACAACCAAATAGTCTCATAACCTCAACACAATAACAATTAAAGTACATTGTTGAAATAAAGACTCTAGAGCAGAGCCTCCCAGTATTAATTAAAGTACATTGTCGTTCCCACAAATGACAACACTAGACGCCACATCATTACACATTCATGGTAGAATGCTAACACTATACTTTTGAGCAAAAGGTATCAATGTATTTCCAATGTCTCCTTTTGGTCTATTCAAATAAACGGATTAACAGATAACCTAAGAAAGATTTTCTAAAAGGTCAGATGGTGGCCCATGCTTTCCTTGACAGGAAAATAGTACCTTGACCCAATAACTAAAACGAATAAAAAAACTCACTTCTAAATAATTTTTATTGAGAAACTAATTTATCGGGTTCATAAACCCGGGGTCTCTAATGGGCCTGCTTCCCAGCAAAAGCTTGGCCTAGCAGACGATGTTGCGAATGACGCGCAAGTCCTGGGCCGGCCCAAGTGTCTAACAACAGGCTGAAAGAGCGATCCAGTCTCCCATCGGAAGGCCTGACCAAGAAGGGACGATGCTCGCTTCCGACTCCGATCGAAAGCCTAGCCAGGGAGGGCGACGCTCGCTTTCAACCCCGACCCGCTTCTCCGACCGAAAGGCCTGGCCAGGAAGGGCGACGCTCACTTCCGACTCCGACCCGTTTCTCTGACCGAAAATACACCAAACCTCTGCTTACAGCTCTTCTCCGACCGGGAGGCCGGAGCCGACTGGGGAACGACCGACCGGGGACGCCCGCTCGGTGAAGACCCAGGAAACGGACAGAGCAAGTAAGGCGGGGCGCTCAAGTCAACCACAATACCGAGGACCGTACCCTGCACGCCTGCAGGACAGTACTGTCAGGTCATGTCAGAAGGATACTTTATAACCTTCCAGACATGTCAGAACACGAACAGTGATGTGGGCGCCGACATTTGTCCTACAGTATAGTAGGCGCCGACATTTGCCATACTAGAAGAACATGATGGAACCAAACACAGCATCAGGGCACCAACAGTATTGTAGGCGCCGACAAACTGTCTTGTACCCGACGGCGTGGGCAACAAGACTAGGTAGCACACACACTCTCTCTCACTTGTAAGGCCGTCACCTTCATCTATAAAAGGGGATGCGCTCTCTACCAATGGAGGAACGATTCGGACGACCAATGGAGGATCGATCCAACGAACAACAGACAACAGACGGTTCATTACGACTCACTCTCTGCTAGCTTTAGACATTCTAAAGCTACATAGAGCATACGTTCCAATATTTAGCGTACGTAGGAGCTCCCGTCACTCTCAGCCCTTCGGTCCAGAGTCTGACCGAACCTCGGATACCCCCATCTTACTCCCTCATGTTTGTAACCCCACAGCAAACTTCGAGCACCCAGCCTTAGGAATAAAGTCACCGACCGACTCAAACTGGACGTAGGGCACGTTGCCTGAACCAGTATAAACCCTTGTGTCATTGAGTGCTAGGCCACATCCGATCACAACGTATAGCAAAACAACAAATATTTACTAGTTGGTCACTTTTCGCATCGACATAACTATCGAATAAACTTAGCACTCTTCACCACAAACACAATCTCAATGAATTATGGCTAATGTGCCACATTTTAGGCTTTTAGACCACCTTGGTCAAATTTGGAGTTGTTGTTGAGTTATCACATGTCCACTTAATGCATTACAATTTTGCTTCAAACAACAAAGGCCCATGACTTTTCTATGGAATTGTAATGCCTTGCTTTTACATTTCCTGAATTTGTGAAGTGATTTTGTTACGAATTTGTTTGTTTTGCTATAAAAGGGATGCATGGGCAGGTAACACAGAAGTCTTAGAATATCTCTAAAGTTCTAAAAACACTCGGTAAATTAATGAGTATTCTAAGTGGCTAGCGATGGCCGGGGCATAGCCAAGGGTAGAGGTGTGACTGGCCAATGGCAACTAAAGGTAGACAAATAAGGTTCAAGTTTGGTAGGGAAAAGAAGAGTGCAACTAAGAGGGTTTTACCTTTTTATGGGGCGATGATCTGCATTGGAATCATCAAGTCGCCTAGAGCAATGAGGTCGACTCTTAGGGCGTCTCCAACTATGATAAAGAAAGCGCCGGTGACGTAGCCTCTGAAAATAATAAAAAAGAACATCAGATGCGACGGAGAACCTGCTATGAGGGAGAGCTTCTCCAAAGACGTGCGAGACAGGCGATTTCTCTCTCACTAGCGCTCTGCTCGGTTTTGTTTTCGGCCATAGAATTTGGTATTCGTTTCGGCCAAATAGAATTTGGTGTAGGCTAGCGATTTCTTCCCGACGGGGACACCCTTAGAGATGCTCTCATATAGCTAAGAAAATTGGAACTTTTGGAAGCCATACGGGCTTTAATTCATCTTTGGATGAGGGAATAGTATTAATGAACAGTAGCATTCATTTTACGCATGGTATACGATTCTAGGCAGCAAAGTATACGTATGGTCTCTTTACTTTGGTGCTTGCAGCTAACATAAAAAAATAACAACAGAGAGAGGGCTAGGATTGCTGGTGTGCGTCCTGCCCGCCCGCTTTTGAAGCCTGGCTTCGACGCCGGTGTCTCACCCGGGAACAGTGGTTCCCTAAATAATTTCTATTGCCTCATACGGATGTGCCACAACCGTCAGATCTCTCGGTCATGTTTAATAGGTTGTAGATCTAGCTTACGCATTGTGGGTGTGAGTGAGTCGGTAGCGTGGTGTGGTGTGTTGGTGCATGAGTTTAGATACTACAACATGTACTGTAAGGTTGAGGCAATCAAAATACAACAACAGAGAATCCAATAAAAAAAAAGTAAAAGAAAGTATCAAAGGATGAGAACAACTGAGTACTATGGCTTTTCTCGTGACAGATTCGAAGTTTATTACTAGCGCGGAACAACTGAAAAGATGACGCACATGACACATGACATGCAGAAATTATTATTGTGCTGCACCGGCCGTGAACCCCACCGACATGGTTACCGGTGCCTCTGCGTGGTCACGGCTCCGGAGTCGCCGTGTCGGTGGCTTGCCTTCACTTGGCCGCGACTAGCACGGCACAGCACCAGCAACCAAAGATGAGAACGAAAGCACCTCCCAATTTCGCTTGGTTTTTAACACACCAGCTGAGCTGTGAATGGTGCGACGACTGCGACTGTGCCCATTTTTTGCACAACACGCAGCACCGGCAAGAAAGAAAGAAAGAAAAAAAATAGAAAGCTCCGACACCGGAACCGGACGGAAGAACGGTCAATCTCTGCTGCAGCTCCTGCTGCTGTCGGACTGTTGGAACCGTACCACCGCGTGCGGCATCGACGACGACGACGACGACAACGACGACGCGACGATGGTGACTGGCGGACGCGCTGATCCTCCGCTGCTCTCGTCGTGCCTGCAGTGGTCATCGTGGCCCGTGCCCCTCGTCGGCTTCGTACTCATCTTGCACGACACCGCCGTTGGAGGAGGCGGCTCATCGAAGTCCTCCATCCTGAACGTCGGCCTCCACGCTCCGCCGCAGCCGCTTGTTCCTCGTAGAGTCCCCGGCGCCGTCTGTGTCGGTGTCGTTGTTGTCGCCGCGGCCACCGTAGGAGGAGGAGGACGCCATGTTGTGCGGTGCCCGGCCCCTCATTGCCCGGATGTTGGCTAGCAGTGCATAGAACCTCTCCACCTGCTCATCTTCGTCGCGATTGTCCTCCTCCTCCTTGGCGCCGCCCCCACCGCGGCTCTCGCCCACTGACGCCGCCACGGGATGGCCATCATCGACCTGCTGGGCCGCGGCGGCGTCGTCGGATCAGGCCAGCGTCTCCAGGGCAGCCCTCACCGGCTGCTGCTGCGTGGCATCGGTGGCTGGCGCGGGTACTACAGCCTTGTTTTTTCCACCGCATGGTTTCTTGCCGTTGCCGTCCATGAGGATTCAGGAGGACGGGGATGATCACTACCACTACTACAGCAATGGTTTCTAGGAGCGGCTGATGAAGTTTGTAGAGGTGGCTCAGTGAGCCGCCCCTACCACATCGTCTCTATAAATCGTGTATTTATAGGGATGGTTTCCAGATTGTCTCTATAAAATCGATTTGTAGAGATGGCTGTAGTACCAGCCGCCCTTATAATATCTGTTTATAGGGACGGTTCAGTCTAGAACCACCTCTACAGTATATTTTTCTGTATTTTTTTTTAAATTTACAATTCAAATTCAACCAGAACACACACACATATATATATAATCTGTCCACAAGCACAAGAGCATTATATAAACTACCATTACAAGTCCAATTCACAAGAATATATACAATCTATCATTAAATAGACATAATCCACAAGTCTAATTAGTTCCACAAGTCCAAACCGTCCACCAAGGTAAGACCAATGTCAAATTCCATACACATTGTTATCAATGGCCTAGAGCTAGCCTTTCAGACTCACGAAGGTGTTGGTACTGAGAATTTCTATCTAAGTCAGAATCTCGGTCATGCTAGGTGACTTTGACGTGTACAATCTGGTCCAATATGAAGTTGTAAAGATCGCCGACGAGCTCTAAGAGTTGGTCATTCTTGTATGGGTCTCTTTTCATTTCTTTCTCTTCTTTCCACTACCAGAGAATAAGTTTCGGTTTAGTATTTTATATCATGTGCGAAGTTTTTATACTACGGGTGAAGAGGTTCAAACTTACCCTTAAGGGGTGTCTCCTGTAGGCATCGGTGTTACTCATCATAGAACATACATAATATCCACAATGTACACTTTCAGACTTCTGCTTGGGGCACTGTGTGTTTTGCATATGGAAATGTTAAGTAATGCTTTTGACAGCCATGTAATGGAGTACTAAAGTAAGTTACACTTACCACACATAGTGTTTTTATAGCCAACCTTTCCTTTCTTACTGGATCATGTCTTCCGTGATGTTCATTGACATAGAACATGAATGCCCTGTTCAAATTATTTTAGCAAATACAACTTGTTAGTATCCAAAAGTGAATGTTACAAATATGTATACAAACATATAAGTCAATGAGGATTGTCGATATGTATACGTCTTGAGAATCGATATGAAGTCTTTGTATGTCATCGGATCCCTATCTATTGAATCAAAGACCCATGCCATGATCCTCCCGACATCGACGCCTATACAAATTCAGTAGTTGCTGCATGAATTTAATCACAGAACTAGATAAGCTCTTTTGCATCGAATAAAATATATCAAACAAAGCTTTAAGTATAGAGTTGAACTTACTCGAAGTTGAACTTACTCGAAGTTGTATGGTAGCCATATAGTAGAGTGTTGTTGGAGATTTTTAAAAGTCAGGGCAATGTATGCCGAAACCTTAAGGGACTCTTGCCTTAGTTTCTTCGCACGGATGTCCTCTTTCTCCCGAAGGGTCTTTCCAGCAGCTAGCTCTTTAGCATCCAGTTTCCACTATCTAGGGTAATTAAAATTTATTTGTGCTATAGCTTAAGGGTCTATATACTCGGCTTTCACACTTGGTATTTGTTTTACAATGTGTACTTGCATTCTACAAATCACGGTGTGGGTTAGTTGCAACAAAATCTAAAGATTACATTCATATCATATCGAAAGGGCAAGGACTTATAGGCACCACGTGCGAATTAGATTTATTTCCATTGCTTCAAGGTGAAAGCATATCTGCATGTCATTGAAGTCAAAGATAATTTTCCCGGCTGGGCTTCCAAATGTGTCGGCGGGGACACATGCTTGTACGGGGTCTATGCTCGTTAGGAGAACACGCAAGTACTTATCATGGAACCATCTCATTCTAAGTGGTAGGCGCTGGATGTTCCGGTTTGGTAGGAATGGCTTACCTCTTTCATATGTTTTCGGGCAATCATTTGACCATTTGATGGCATCAACATTTGGATACTTCTTTGTTGTTTGGTGGACTTTTCTAGTGATGGCCTCCTCAGAAGCCCGTGTTGGGACTTTTTAACTTGGTTTTTAGGCTTGAACTGGTCATGGACTCACCACTTGATCACTGACAAGACGTCTTTCATCGGAACATAAATTGGCCTTATGGTGATTGGATGCTTCTTTCAAAGTTCCCATTTAGGCACGTCCTCATCTTTTTGTGCGTCACCTTCTTCAGGAGGTACTCGTTGTTCATGTATCAACTGTACTTGTTGACAAGACTATGGCATCTCATCATGCACTTGCTCGGTACGAGCTGGAGAAGGTTGTGGCTTATCAGGCACATGCTCGCTAGGAGGTGGGGAAGAATGTGACATCTCAGGAATGTGGTGGTCACAAGACGGTGAAAACATCTCTCCGTCCTCAACAACTTGCTCTAAATTTGAGAGAGGGGGAGGCGGCGAGGAAGCAGTCAATATAATGCTCCGTTTGTGCCAGAGGATGAACTGCCCCATTACGCCTCCGAGTAACACTAGCCCCTCAGGAGTTGCGTAGTCTATCCTCCACTGCATGAACTCGGGCTTCATGGTATGCACCTCGACCCTAGTGTAGTCCGGTGATATCTTATTATTACGGTGTAAGCCGCCAGGAGGATGTGCCACACCCGTTTCCACCTACATCACAATGTTCTACCGGCTGCTGAGAAACACCAAGGTACAACTAGTTGGTTTCTGTATGCGATCGATGGAGGTTGTGGCTATAGTGGAACCTTGGCTGCTAGGAATTTCCGGAGGGCTACCAACTAATGCCAGTTCTCCCGACGGCGCCATTAATGTTCGTGGCTCCATAGACAGTCCTTGCTCCTCCAGCGCCTTCGCAACTAGAGCCTTCACTTGGAGCTCAAGATTAGCCTCCCGGTCTCTGTCATATTTCTTGTATATGTGCCTATCCTCTTCGAATCCGTGCTTCCAGACCATCCTTTTCCCTAGCCCCCTAGTATGGCCTGTGTGCTTGTTGTTTCCCAAGCCAAGGCTAAGCTCGTTCCTCTCTCTAGAAGGATTGAATGAGCCATTTTCCTTGTCTTCAGCATATTTCAGTATCCTTGATACTGCCTCTTGGGTCTCCGGCTTATCAAACTTAAGATTACCGCTGGATGATTCTGTACTCGCATATATCCAATTCCTTGAGCGTACCTTTAAATTCTTCACATCGATATTCCCAGAAGTTATGGCCTCTTTGTCCATCTTCCTAAACTGCTCTTCCTTGGCATAGTAGCCACCGGGGCCTAGACGATGGAGGTGTTTGTTCCTCTTTGTCAGTTCGGTGTTATGGGCACTGAGCTCCAATGCCTCCGGTGAAGTCTTCTGAGCCACGAGCTCCTCCCATTGACTAGGAGTTATGTTGCCGAACTCGTTGAAGGGAGTTAACCCTTTTTGGATATACTTCTTGTTGAGCTCCGACCTTCAATGTCGAAATGACTCTCCCATGAACTTGAAAGCATTTTTTTACCAGTTCTTGCTTACCCTCCGGAAATCTAAAATTGAGCTTCAGTTGCTTATCCCATAGTTTATCATTTTTCTTCTCTGGTACCTCTTTCCAGTTAGGGATTGCTGGGTACAATTTATCTCTTACTAGGGCCCTGATCATATTATGGAATCATTCTCTGAATTCCTTTGGCTCAAGGATCTCCCCTGCTGGCTCGACCTCCGTTATCACATAGCGTGCCTTATCTAGATATTGGTTTGCTTTTCTATCCCCTTGTTTCCTCTTTGGCTTGGTAGTCATGTTCATGGTTGTGTCTTGAGGTTGTGGAGCAGAGGCCTCAATGTCCGTCTCTGTGGCTATTGCCTCTGCTCTCCTTTCCTCTACTCCGTCTTGTCCGGTGAGATATCGCGGACGTCGACGTTGTCTTTTCTGAGTTTTAGGAGGGACCTGTATATACGACATGTTAAAGTGTTAGCAGAGGTAACACAACCAAAGCTTTAGCAAAATTTACAAGCTAAGGCTTTATCCCTACCTCCTCGTTCGGGTCAAAATCCTTGTTCAAATCTTCCTCCATTGGTCTCCTTCTGGCTTTACGTGGGAAAGGATCATCAGGACTTACATATCCCTCTTCTGAGTCCTCGTCGTCGTCATCTTCATCATCATCATCATCATCCTCTTCTTCTTCGCCTTCAGCAGCCTCTCCTGCTCTTCCCTCTACTCCCCCTTCCTCCTTGTCACACTGCTCCTGAGTAAGCATCACTTCTAGATCATTTTCTAACTCATTATCAAACTACTCCTAAGTAAGCTGGTCCTCTAGTGCTTGCTTTTCATAGGTTGGCTGCTCATCATGCTCGAGGCATTAGTCTGCACTATCTGCTGTCTGCGATATTATTTCGTGCTTTGTTCTAATAGATGTAAGAAAGTGTTCTTTAGGTACGCGAGAACATATAAGAAATAAAAAAGGTCTATAAAATAAATTAGTCCTATAAAACAACAATATATAAAAAAATGAGTAGTAGCAGTAGTAGAGGTCTCAGAAACATGTCACTCATCATTTGATCATAAACTTGGAGCATCAAGGCATCATAACACAGAATAGAGGAGAAGGTAATGTAGGGGCGGCTAGTAATGATGCTAAGTTCCTCACAAGTTCTTGATCATCAGCTCATATTCCATATAATGTATGGACTTAGATAATTTCATCATCGACAAAACAAAGGAGAGGAGAGGAGAGGGGAGATTTGATAAAAAAAGAAACAGCTGCTTAACAAACATAGAGAGGAAAAGGTGTAAAAAAAGCAGCAGCTGCTTAACAAACATAGAGGATAGGAAAGGTGGCAAAAAAGCAACAGCTACTTATAAGTAGGGGGGCATTCGATCATCATATGTGCTACCTCAGTATAAAAGGGTTCACATCATTGCATATGCCACTGCCTCAGCACTTATTATAAAAGTTTAAAAGTTCATCATTGCATATGCCACAAAGAACGAGTCAATAGTACAGAAAACTTAGGAGGCGGGCAAAAACGGTTAACCAAGACGGACAGCCCCATTAGTAGAGTAGTAGTAGAGGAGTAGAGATAGTAGGAGAAGAGGAAGGCAGCCAAGTAAATGCCTTCGTCGCCGAAGGGCTAAGTCCTTCGGCCATTTCAAATTGATCCACTAGTGTAGAGCCAGCAAAAGAGAGGAGTAGTGTATAGGAGCAGTAGGCAGTAGGCACATATCCTAGTAAAATATAAAAGTAGGAGCCATAGAAGAGAGAAGAGAGTATATAGTAGAGCACCGCAAATCCATACAGCGAGTGACAGCGAGTTCAGAAGCTGCATAAGCCCATAGAAGAGCAGAAGTGCACAATAAGAGAGAAGTGCACAACAGCAGCCAGCAGGAGCCATAGAAGATAGAAGAGAGTAGATAGTAGAGCATCAGCAGCATGAGGCAAAATTCAGTTAAGAGTAGTAGCTAATATCCAGTGACAGAGCAACAGATAGAAAGGTAGTAGTAGTAGTAGTAGTAGTAGTAGTAGTAGTAGTAGTAGTAGTAGTACTACTAGTAGTAGTAGTAGTAGTAGTAGTATAGATGCATCATATAGCTAGCCAATACCATAGCAGATTTTGGGGGAAAATGGTAGCAGTACATGAGTAGTAGTAGTATAGGAGTAGTTCAGTTTTAGGAGAGTAACCAGTACATGAATTCAAGTAACCAACATGTGCATCATAGTAAGTGGGAATATGCTCATGCGCATGAAACCATGCAACAAACCGAAATAGAACTAATACAAATCATCTCAATACAGATAGTCTAGACATGTCAGCTGTAGTATCTTGCATTTCTCACCAATATTAAGTTATGAGGACCCCATATCAAACATTAGATGCATTCTTGGGAAGATAAAAGGCAACATATCCTATGGTGACACCAAATCTAGATATCAGAGCACAGACTCTAAATTTGGGTCATGTTAAATTTGTGAATTGATGGGTCTTAAGTACATTTGGAAACAAATATAAAATCATGAGAGATGCAATTAGGTCAATAACATAATATCTGCAAGTGTAGTAAGGGCTAGCTGAAAAAGGCTATTCAGATCAAAATAGGCTCTAAAAGTCAATAGACCAAAATGGGTAACCATAAACCACACTAGAAGTGAATTTCAAACAGGGCCACTATTAAATTCTTTAAATATCAAAGTTGTATAACTCATCAAGATATACAACTTTTATTTTCATCATCTTATCATTTGACTTTGTTTTAACGACTCAAAATTTGAATTTCAAAAAATTTCAACTTGTAACAACATTTTGAAAGAGCATATGATTTGAACTAAAAAAGTCATAAATATAAAAGTTGTACAAGTTCATCAAGATGTACAAGTTTCATTTTGGTCAACTTTTCATTTGACAAAGTTTGAATGATTCAAATTTTGAATTTAAAAAAGAACAACTTCAAACCAGATTTTGAAACCCTAAATAGTTTTAGCTAAAAAAGTCATGAATAACAAAGTTGTTGAAATTATCAAGATCTATAACTTTTATTTTGATCATTTCTTCATTTGAGAAAGTATTAGCAAACATTGTTTATAAATTGACATATCTCTCATCTAGTTTCATAAACTAGGTGTGAGATTCATGAATTTGTGACCTATGTTTGCTAACACTTTCTGAAATAAAGAAATGACCAAAATAAAAGTTGTAGATCTCGATGAGTTCTACAACTTTTGTATTCAATAGTTTTTCAGCTGAGATCATTTAGTATTTCAAAATCTGGTTTGAAGTTGTAGTTTGTTTAAATTCAAAATTTAAATTGTCCAAACAAAAGTTGTAGGAAAATATGAATAAACTAATAGCAATAAGAACTCAACAAATTGATAGAGCAAGATTTTAGAAAATTTTAGGAAAAAAATCATCACATTTGGAGTTTGTATGAGCGAGAAAGACAAGTTACAAGTTTCAGCCACAGATTCTTTGGCAGAAACTTGTAACTTGTTTTTCTCCCTCATACTAACTTCAAATATGATGATTTTTTTCTAAAATTTTCTAAAATCATGCTCTATCATTTTAGTCTGGTCATCTATCTTTGTCACTAATTTTGAACAATTTAAATTTTGAATTTCAAAAAATAACAACTTCAAACCTAATTTTCAACCAATAAATGATTTCAGCTGTAAAGGTGACAAAGATTGAACAATTCAAATTTTAAATTTCAAAAAATAACAACTTCGAACCAGATTTTCAAACAATAAATGATTTCATCTAAAAAGGTGATGAATATAAAAGTTGTAGAACTCATCAAGATCTACAACTTTTATTTTGGGCATTTCTTCATTTCACAAAGTATGACACTTGGCATTGTAGTCTCACACACATGCGTAAATATATAGTCTCACACACATATATAAATGTAGTCTCACATACATGCATAAATATATAGTCTCACACACATACATAAATGTTGTCTCATACACATGCTTAAATGAAGTCTTACAAACAAACACACACTTACACAAACACTCCACGTTCAACAACTAGCTAGTCCGCTATAACGACTTTTCCCTTGACACCTTTTCGTTCCCATGGCAATGTCTTTGGGCAGGTTCTTTTTCACAACATTGATCTTCCTAGGAAAGTCTATGAATAACGACATCTCATCGTAGTTATTATAAGCTTCAACATCTTCCACGCCATCAACTCCAATAATGTGTTGTTTCCCGGAGGCAACCACATGCTTTGTCTTCTTCGAGGGGAGGTTACTTTGCGTGTCAGGCATATAGAAAACTTATGCGACATGTGAAGCGAGCACCCAAGGGTCATCTTGGTAGCCTAGATTCTCAAGGTCTAGGACTCTCAATACGATCTTGTTCAGTTGGTGTTGTTTGATCCAGCGACATCGAAACAGGGCCACCGTTATATCCCTTTCATAGTCAAGTTCCCATATCTCTTCAATGATGCCAAAGAATTGGATCTTTCACCCACTCTATCGAGAGCTTCAATTCGAACAACGTGGGGTAATCATTGGTAGTAATAAATATTATTGCTCTACATATAAAGTCCTCCTTTTTAGAACGCATCGTACATCGGCTCCCTATGCCTCCATAGCCTTTTCATTTCTTGCATCAAAGGCTCGAGGAACACGTGTATATCAATGCCTAGTTATTTAGGCCCAGAAATAAGAATAGTGAGAAGGTACTTTCTCTTCTGAGAGAAGACGGCGGTGATGCATGGGGGCCGACTAGGGGACGGCAGCTAGAGGAGAGGTTGGAGAGGAGGCACCATCGGTGGTGGGGAGGACTACCAGAACTTCAAATAAGATTTTGAAACCTTAAATGATTTCAAATAAGAAAGTCATGAACATAAAAGTTGTTAAACACATCACTATCTACAACTTTTATTTCGGTTATCTTTTCATTTGATAAAATTGGAACCGTTTAAATTTTGAATTTCAATAAATGGCAACTTCAAACAAGATTTTGAAACCTTAAATGATTTCAACTACAAAAGTCATGAACATAAAAGTTGTTGAACTCATCAGTATCTACAACTTTTATTTTGGTCACTTCTTTATTTGACAAAGTATTAGTAAACATTATTCATAAATTCATATATCACTCATAGTTTCATGAACTATATGAGAGACATGTTGATTTATGAACAATGTTTACTATCACTTTGTCAGATGAAGAAATAACCAAAATAAAAGTTGTAGATCTTGATGAGTTATACATCTTTGGTATTCATCACTTTTTCAGCTGAAATCATTTGGTGTTTCAAAATCTTGTTAGAACTTGTCATTTTTTTAAATTTTAAAATTTGAATTGCTCAAACTTTCTCAAACGAAAAATATGACCAAATCAACACAATATCTTGATAGGACATGATTTTAGAAAATTTAGAAAAAAATCATCACATTTGGAGTTAGTATGAGGGAGAAAGACTAGTTACAAATTTTACCCACAGATTAAAAAGAAAAATCACAACTGTTCATGATGATAAATGATGAACAAGTGTGATTTCTCTTTTTAATCTGTGGCTAAAACTTGTAACTAGTTTTTCTTCCTCATACTAACTCCAAATGTGATGATTTTTTTCTCTTAAAATTTTCTAAAATCATGCTCTATCATTTTAGTCTGGTCATCTATCTTTGTCACTAATTTTAGACAATTCAAAGTTTGAATTTCAGAAAATGACAACTTCAAACTGGATTTTCAACCACTAAATGATTTCAGCTGTAAAGGTGATGAATATAAAAGTTATATAACTCGTTAAGATCTCCAACTTTTATTTTAGTTATTTCTTCATTTCATAAAGTGTTAAGTGCTTGTTTTAAGTGTTTCAATGGTAGTCCAAACATGTTGCAGTAGTAATAAGTGCCTGTTTCAAGTGTCTGTGTGTTATAGCTGTTTTAGTACTAATAGAGTGGATGTTGCAATAGGTTTATCTAGATGTTGCAAAGGATAGTCTCACACACATGCATAAATATAGTCTCACACACATACATAAATATATAGTCTCACACACATTCATAATATAGTCTCACACACATGCATAAATGAAGTCTTACAAGCACACACACTTACACAAACACTTCACGTTTAACAACTAGCTAGTCTGCTGTAACAACTTTTCTCTTGACACCTTTTCATTCTCATGGCAACATGTCTTTGGGCAGATTCTTTTCCACAACACTGATCTTCTTAGGAAAGTCTATGAATAGCGGCATCTCATCATAGTTATTGTAAGCTTCAACATCGTCCACGCCATCAACTATGATAATATGCTGTTTCTCGGAGGCAACCATGTGCTTTGTCTTCTTCTTCGGAGGGAGGTTACTTTGTGGGTCAGGCATATAGAAAACTTGTGCAACACATGAAGCGAGCACCCAAGGGTCATCTTGGTAGCCTAGATTCTCGAGGTCTAGGACTCTCAATCCAATCTTGTTCAGTTGGTGTTGTTTGATCTAGTGGCATCGAAACAGGGCCACCATTATATCCCTTCCATAGTCAAGTTTCCATATCTCTTCAATGATGCCAAAGTATTGGAAATTTCGCCCCACTCCATCGAGAACTTCTATTCGAACGTCGTTGTTTTGGTTCACATATTTACTACCCATTGTGTGGGTATAGTACGTGTACCCATTGATGTCATAAGCTTTCCAAGATGTCACTTGTCTCGATGGCCCCTCCGCCAACCTACTGATGGTAATAGAGTCTATGATTTCTTTAGGTGGTATATTTTGGTCCTTCAACCATGTAGTTAGTCATTGCTTATGATGTTTCATGACCCAATCATCTGAATGACCATTTCTCTCTGCCATAATGATAGCCAAGTGTTCATTAATGTACAGTTGCATCAGTTGTGTACTTTGCAAGACACTGTAATGCGCCCGACTCACTTCTTTGTAATCATGATCGATGAACACTTTTATACAACTGGTGCCCTCCCAGCTAGCCTACCCTTGTAATGAGAATTGGGTTTACCAATCCCTTTCTGTACTTTTAGGTACTCTTGACAGCACTCAATGACTTCTTTAGTACTGTAACCCTCTATCATGGAGCCCTCTGGATCTATTCGATTATGCATGTATCGACTTAGAATCGACATGAACCACTCGTAGGACCACATTTCATGCAAGTAGCAAGGGCCCAACGCCTGTATCTGATGAACCATGTGAATCATGAGATATGGCATTATATCAAAAAAGCAGGAGGTAAACACATCTCTATTTGGTTTTGTGTCTCCACCATAAATTCATGTAGGTCACTTAGCTCTTTCTTGCCAATCATCTTCTATGAGATCTTTAAAAAGAAGTAGCACATGCGGGTGATGGCCATTTTCAAGAACTCTGGCTTTATAGCCGTGATTGCAATAGGTAGAAACACTATCAGCATCACATAACAATCATGAACCTTGCAGTGTGTTATTGACAAGTCCTTCATCGACACTAGCTTCTTCACAATCGCTGAAAACCCAGTTGGGACTTTAACCCTAAAAGCTCTAGTTTGGTTTTGGTGAATTGATGAAACCCTAAGTGCTAACCTAGTTTATCAAATGATCATGAGATAGGTAGCACACTTCAAGTAGAGAAGCTAATAAAGATCATAGCAAGACAATGGTGATGGCATGGCGATGATCAAGGGCTTAAACTTGAGAAGAAGAAAGAGAAAAACAAAAAGCTCAAGGCAAAGGTATAAACCATGGGAGCTATTTTATTTTTGGTGATCAAGACACTTAGAGAGTGTGATCACATTTAGATTTGATAGCCATACTATTAAGAGGGGTGAAACTCGTATTAGAATGTGGTTATCAAAGTGCCACTAGATGCTCTAACTCATCGCATATGCATTTAGGATCTAGTGGAGTGCTAACACCCTTGAAAATATTTATGAAAATATGCTAACACATGTGCACAAGGTGATACACTTGGTGGTTGGCACATTGGAGCAAGGGTAGAGAAGTTAGAAGTGAAAACAGAGGTGATGCCAGCGTTGGTCAAGTGACCGGACGCTGGATCCAAAAGCACCAGATACTGACTGCCTACGTCTGGTCGTGTTGACTGGCGGTACAGAGGCTAGGGTTTACCACCAGACGCTGGGCTGTGTTCGGTCGAGGTGGACCGAACGCGTCCGGTCGAGGAAAACCTTATTTTTGACCCTTACTGTACTCGACCGGATGCTGAGGCTCCAGCGTCCGGTCAGTTTTGCTGAAGCATCTGGTCAACTTCATTGCCGTTGAAAACTGACGAACAGCGTTTGAAGCTGGTGACACGTGGTGTCCATCAGTGGACCGGACGTTGAGTCCAGGGTCCAGTCAGTTGGACCGGAGCATCCGATCAGAGCGCAGAGTGCCTAGTGAAGGGGTACAACGGCTCTATTTCATGGGGGCTTCTATTTAAGCCCAATGGCCAGTTGTGGCTCATATCTTTGGCCATTTTCATTGACATAGCAACCTTGTGAGCCTAGCCAAAGTCTTCCCACTCATCTCCATCATTGATTCATCATCATAGTGAGGTTGGGAGTGATCCAAGTGCATTGCTTGAGTGATTGCATCTAGAGGCACTTGGTGTTCGTGTTTCGCTACGGATTTTGCTTGTTACTCTTGGTGGTTGCCGCCACCTAGAGGGCTTGGAGCAGCGAGGATCGTCGAGCGGAGGTGGTGATTGTCTCCGGCTCCGACCGTGGTGATTGTGAGGGGTTCTTGACCTTTCCCCAGTGGAGAGGCAAAAGGTACTCTAGTGAATTGCTCGTGGCTTGTGTGATCCTCATCTTGTGTTGGTTGTGCAGCACCCTATTGAGGGTTTGGCATGTGAAGCCAATTAGCGCGTGAACCTCCAAGTGAGTGAATCGCCACAACAAGGAGTAGCTTGCCGACAAGCAAGTGAACCTCGGTAAAAATCATTGTATTCATCCTTTGATTCCGAGGTGATTGGTCTTCATTGTTATTCATCCTTATGATTGATTGGTTCACTCCTCTACATGGTGGTATAACTATCTTGATCACTCTCTTTACATTATCGTAAACTAGTTGACAAGCTCTTTAGTGTAACTAATTGTGAGAGCTTGCTTGGTTGGTTGGTGTGGCTCTTTAGTTAGTCTTTGAGAGCACACTAACATAGAGTAGTGTCATACCTCTTGTGTGAATCGACACTATCTAAACTAGAATTGTGGTAGGTGGCTCGCATTTTAAGTAGGCTAGCACAACACTTGCTTCGCCTCATAATTGTCTAACCTTTTGTTAAGTGTTGTTGTAGAGATTTTTATTAGGCTATTCACCCCCCTCTAGCCATTAGGACCTTTCAAGTCGTATCAAAGCTGAGGTCACTGTTATTTGAGGCTTAACAACTTGGAGAAGAGGTGAAGGACAAGGACTTCTCCCATAAGTTCTTGAGATGTTTACCTTCAAGATTTGGCACATTGGTCACTATTCTAGTAAGGAGTGGTTTGGACACCATGACACCAAACCAAGTGTTGGGAGACATCATGACCGATGATACATATAGAGATGAAGATGAGAAGGAAGAAAAGAAGGAGAAGAAAGATGAGAAGAAGGATGAGAAGAAGAAGAGCATGGCATTCAAAGCCACATCATCCAAGGGCAAAGCTAAGCAAGAAACATCGAGTGAAGAAGATGAATCATGGGATGATGATGATGAGAAGATGGCTCTATTTGTCAAGAGATTTGGCAAGTTCATGGTGAAGAAAGGCTACCGTGCTAGAAGAAAGAAGTCTTCATCCAAGAACAAAGAAGAGTCAAGAAGGTGCTTCAAGTGTGGAAGCAAAGATCATCTTGTTGCTCAATGCCCATATAATAGTGACAATGATGATGACAACAAGAAGAACAAGAAGAAGGACAAGAAGGAAAAGAAAGAGAAGAAGGACAAGATGGCCTTCAAGAAGAAGAAGAGTGGTTCATATGTAGTCACTTGGGATAGTGATGCTTCCTCAAGTGATGATGATGATGATAGTGATGATCACAAGACCACCAAGAAGAAGGTTCTTGCAAGCATTGCCATCAATGAGAAGCCTTCTCTCTTCGAATCTTCATCATGCTTCATGGCTAAGGCCACTAAGGTACAATCTTGTGATGATGAAAGTGATGAAGAACATGTTAATGACAATGAACATGAAAATGAAAATGATAGTGATAGTGATGATGATGAACCTACTAAGGACGAATTATTTGACATGCTAGAGGATGCTAAAGAACACTTCGACATTAAAAGAAGGGAATGCAAGAGCTTGAATAAGGAGGTAAAAGCCCTTAAGCAAGCCCTTGATGAGCTCAAAGCAACTCATGAGAAGCTAGAGGTAGCCCATGAGAAGCTTGGCACGGCTCACAAAAAGCTTGAAAAAGCTCATTCCACTTTGCTTAATGAACAAGATAAAAAGAAGCATGTTGAAACTTGTGATGTAGGTGTAACTTGTGATTTAATTGATACATCACTATCTATGCCTATCATCGTTGCTACGACTAACCCTTCTTGTAGCACTTCCACTTCTACCTCATCTAGTAGTGATGGTCTCACTTGTGATGCCTCACAAGTGGTTGAGAATGAGAACCTCAAGAAGGAGGTCACTAAGCTCACTCACAACCTAGCTAAGGTTTATGGTGGTGAGGACCGCTTGCTTATGTGCTTGGGTAGCCAAGGAGCTTTTCTCTACAAAGAGGGATTGGGCTATAACCCCAAGAAAGGTGAGGCGACCTTTGCTCCTCACAAGACAAGTTTTGTGAAGAACAATGGTCGGTTTTACACTAGTTGCAAGCAAGTTGGTCATAAAGAGCATGAATGCACCAACAAAAGCAAAAATGCTAATGTATCCTCTATTAAGCTTAATTCTTCCTATATGCTTGTTAAGGGTACAAATGGTGTGAAGGCTAAGTTCATTGGCAAACCATGGATGGGCTCAAAGAAGAAAGCCATTTGGGTACCAAAGAGCTTGGTTACTAACAATCAAGGACCCAAGCAAGTTTGGGTACCTAAAAAGAATTGATCTTCTTTTGTAGGTCAGTTACGAAGCCAGAGGAAGGTATTGAGTTCTTGATAGTGGGTGCACTCAACACATGACCGGTGATGCAAGAATGTTCAACTCAATCAACACCAATAGCAATGATGGTTATGAAAGTATCATATTTGGTGACAATGACAAAGGCAAGGTCAAAGGGCTTGGTAAGATTGCAATATCCAATGACTTGAGCATATCCAATGTATTGCTAGTAGAGAGCTTGAATTTCAACTTGCTATCTATAGCTCAATTATGTGATCTTGGATTCAAATGCGTATTTGGAATAGATGATGTAGAGATCATAAGTGTAGATGGCTCTAACTTGATCTTCAAAGGCTTTAGATATGAGAATCTATACTTGGTTGATTTCAATGCTAGTGAAGCTAGATTGTCTACATGTTTGTTCACTAAGTCTAGCATGGGTTGGTTATGGCATAGAAGGCTTAGTCATGTTAGAATGAAACAATTGAATAGATTGATTAAGCATGACTTAGTTAAAGGCTTGAAAGATGTTGTGTTTGAAAAGGATAAGCTTTGTAGCTCTTGTCAAGCCGGCAAATAAGTTAGAAACACCCATCCTAAGAAAAGCATGATGAGCACTAGTAAAGTATTTGAGTTATTGCACATGGACTTGTTCGGGCCAACACAATACACTAGCATCGGTGAAAATAAATATGGCTTTGTGATAGTGGATGACTACACTAGATACACATGGGTATTCTTTCTAATGGACAAAAGTGATGTATTTGCAACATTCAAATCATTTGTTAAAGGCATTCACAATGAGTTTGAAACAACCATCAAGAGAGTTAGAAGTGACAATGGTAGTGAGTTCAAGAATACTAAAATTGATGAGTTATGTGATGAATTTGGAATTAGATATCAATTCTCGACCAAATACACTCCTCAATCAAATGGCCTTGTTGAGAGGAAGAATAGAATACTCATTGATATGGCAAGGTCTATGCTTAATGAGTACAATGTGAGTCAATGTTTTTGGGCCAAAGCTATCAACACTGCTTGCTATTGTAGCAACCGCCTCTATTGTCACCGATTGAAAGAGAAGACACCTTATGTGCTCTTGAATGGTAGAAAGCCCAACATTGCATATTTTTGGGTCTTTGGTTGCAAATGCTATATCTTGGAGAAAGGCACTAGATTGGGCAAGTTTGACAAGAAATGTGATGAAGGATTTCTACTTGGCTATTCCACTACAAGCAAAGCATATAGAGTTTGGAATTTGGATAGTGGTACTCTTGAGGAAGTTCATGATGTTGAATTTGATGAAACCAAGGGTTCACAAGAAGAGAATGAGAACTTGGAAGATGTTAGAGGCATTCAACTTTCAAATGCCATGAATAACATGGATATTGGAGAATTGAGGCCTAGGCAAGTGATTGATGATGAAGATGATCAAGTGCAAGTGCTCTCTAACTCAAATGTGCAAGATGATACAAATCAAGCTAGTGCAAGTGACTCTCATGATATTGATCAAGATCAAGTGGCTAGTACATCATCTCAACTCAATGATCTAGCAAGTGCAAGCAATCAAGTTCCATTGCTCCAACCAACAAGTATTGCAAGAGATCATCCTTTGGATACAATAATTGGTGATATTTCTAGAGGTGTACAAACAAGATCAAGATTGACATCATTTTGTGAACACTTCTCATTTGTGTCATCCATTGAACCAAAGAAGATAGATGAAGCTTTGATGGATGTCAATTGGGTGAATGCTATGCATGAAGAATTGAATAACTTCACAAGAAATCAAGTATGGGAGTTGGTAGAAAGACCAAAGGGACACAATGTGATTGGAACCAAATGGGTCTTTAGAAACAAGTAAGATCAAGATGGGATAGTAGTAAGGAACATGTAACACCTCTGGTGTTTTGACCTAGCACTAAAATTTGACATGTCATCATATGCATTGCAAAGCATTCATAAAGTAGAAAATTTTGAATGCATTCACTAATAAGCTTTATTTCATAATGTTGTTATTTCATGTGATGCGATTCAAAACCCTAAATAAAGATCATGACTACAAGGGTCAAAATTCATGTGATCATGTGAGGTCATGTGTCATTTGACTCAAATAACCCTAATGGGCCATGTTACTGGTCAAAAATCAAAATTTAAGTAAAAGGAAGACAAATCAAATTTGAATTCAAATTCAATTTATAAAAGTCCTTTTTGTCCCTTTTGGCTAATTCAAAATCCATGTGGAATTTGGGGTTAAGGCAAAAAGCAAAGTTGGAGATTATTTTATGTAGATCAACTTTGGTATTCAAAGTTTTTCAAGTTTACATATAAAATTTGGAGTAATTTTGAAATGATTCAAATGCTCAAATGCACCCCAAATTCAAATTTCAAAATAGAGGCAGAATTTGAAAATATTTCTAGAAGCAAAGTTGTAGAGTTTGAAAAATTGAACAACTTTCATTTTTGGAGATTTTCAACTTCTTTAGAAAATTTGTGAGTAATTTGAAAAATGGACATAGTGGCAGTTCTATAATTATTTCAAAAATCAACATCCACCTCTCTGCTTGCCGTTGGCGCCACGCGGATGTCGCCGCCGATCGGATATCGCCGCTTCCTCGCGCCTTGACATGCAGCTGGTGCCGTGGCGGGTCCGTCCATGCGCTGTCGACGCCGGGCAACCCCTTCCCGACTATAAATAGCAGCCGCCGCCGTCGTCATTCCTGTTTTTCCCCTTCTACTCTGCTCCGCCGCCAGCTTGCTCCACCGCTCGCCGTAGCCTCCGTCGAGCAGCATTCGTCGTGCCCAGCTACGCCTACGCGATCGCCTCGGCCTTGCGCTTCTCTACGGCTTGCCTATGCCACTTGGGTTGGCCGGAGTCGCCCAGCGCAATGCTTTCTTCCCTGAGACCGGCCAGAGCTCTGCCATCATCGCCTCGACGTGGCTAGGCCGTTCCAGACCATCTCCGGCTTCACCAAACGTACCGGCGTGACCGTGGTGAGCTACTGAGCGCGATACTTACCTTGTTTTAGACTCTACGGCGCCATTCCGAGGTTACGCCGTGAGCCGTCGTGCTCGAGCCGCCATGGCCGGTGTGGAGCCTTCTCCGGCGCGCCTTCTTCTGATCTGAGGGCTAGGATGAGTTTGTAGGAGTGTGTAGGTCATTTGGGTGCGGTCTGCCTCGTTGGAGCGTCACCGTCGACGCATTTTGGGGCCGGCTAGTGAGGGCAGCGCTGCCGTGACTTCTTTGAGTCACTGACAGTGGGGCCTGGCTGTCAGTGCGAGTGAGGAAGAAGAACAGTGAAAATTTTATTTTCTGAATTTGTGAATAGTGCTAAAATTTTGGGAATTTGTAGGAAATTTATCATAGCTCCAAAAATTCTGAAATTTTGTATGTAGCCTCTATACATGCTCTAGTATGGTTTAAAAATTTGAAACTTGAAATTTGACTAAATTTTTAATGTTCAAATATTCAGTCCATTAATTAATAAATGCAATTTCCATGATTTTTGTAGGCCACTGTATAATTCCAAAAATTTTGAAATTTGTTTTGGTACACTACTTTGTCATGAGCAAGCTTACATAAAATTTTCAGGTCATTTGGAACAAGTTCATTTTTGGGCTTAATTTCCAATTTAATTCAAAAATAAATAAAGGCAAAACCTAAGTGTTTGATTAGTGTTGGATCTTGTTTTGGTCATGTTTTGTGGCTAGTAGGGTTTCAAGATCCATGTGGTCAAATTACATGTGTGGCTCTTGACGGTGGGATTACAAGTTGGTTTTGTTGGCTTGCAATTGTATCGTGAAGGAAAATCATTTGCGGGGTGTTTTTACATTTCATGTACCGTGAAAGCATCATGTTTATGTTATCATCATGTTAAAGCATATGTTATCATTTTGTGTAGAATTCGAGAGCAAAACGATTCTAGTTGAACAAGTTCTGGATGAATCCTCGGTTGTCACGGGATTCAATAATCGTGGTACTGATCCGGAACCTGAGATCGTCAACGAAGGCAAGCCCCGGTTTATGCATTAAACCCTTACCTTGTTTACTTTGAAAAGTTTATCACTTATGTTACTTATTTCATTAAGTTGATTTATTCAAATGTACCTACTTGATGCATTGCCTTCCATGTTAATTATTTACCATCCTTGAAGATGTTTTCATTTACAAAGGCGTAGAATGCTTAGTATGCTTTATGGTAGGCTTTCAAAGTAAAAGTTCCGATACAATCAAAGATGGCATACTGGCCAAAGAAAGAAAGAAGGTAGAATGAACTAGAGACTAGTTGGGCGACTTACCTTGAATGTTGGGTAATGTTGTCGACTATGTCGCTTAAAGGCCACTCATTGTGGATCTTCTGAATGAGACACTTTGTAGTACTGGTCACATACTCCGGTAAGCCTACTTCGGCTAATCTGATACTAAGACGAATGCCCACGCACTGGGAGTGGAGAGATGGCGGGAGTAGCGTGTACCCTCATGGCTGGAATGTGTCCGGATTTGAGGTGTGCTGTGCTCTCAGGTGATGTGGAGACGACTTAGTATAGGAGGATCCGGTAGCAAGGTTGATATATGCAAGATTAAGTTCTACATATGTTGTGTGATAAGGAATCCCTAGCTAGGACTTGAATCAATTCGAATTGTCGGTGCTCCGCGGATATAGAGACTCGATTCATTACAGAAGCAATGCAGGACTGGTGAATTACTAAAATATGAGAAAAGAATGGAATAAGAAGGAATGGAATATGGGAAAAGTACAATTAGTTTGAGATAATGAACTAAAGGTCTTAAGGGTAAAATTTGAAAATAGGATAAGAATAGTAAGCTTTTGGCAAAGGACTTTGAATTTTGCTACATCCTTACCTTGTCCCAAACCCCTGCATCTTTAAAAGTCTTACACCCCGTTACGTCTGGTTAGTCTTGTTGAGTACCTTTGTACTCAGGGTTTGTTAACCCTTGTTGTAGGTGAGTCACATGCGCAGGCTTGTTTTGGTCCCTACTGCATGTCTATGTTTGAAGTCAATGATGATGAGGAGTGATGAATGACCTTTGGACAAGGCACTAGTTTGTATGATAAATAAAGTTAATGTAATATTATCCCGCTACTATGGTTGTATGACACTTATGGTATTGTAAGTTTAAAAACAACTGGTTTGTAAACTATATTATCTTAAGACTTCCGCTATCTTTACTCTGATGTATATGTTTGAATAAACTATTATAATCTGCAATGTCTGTGATTGGGATCCTATTTGAAAAGAGAATCATGGATGATTTGGGTTTCCCGAGGACACCCGACAGACCTGTTGAGTTGTTGGGAACTCGTGAACGCTATCCGAGGTCTGTTAAGACAACGATAGGTGCATGTGGGCCTGATTTCTTAGGAGGTTCTACCACAGCTGGTATCAGAGCATTCCCATCTAAGATCATTGTAGGTTACTTTGGAAAACCTTCAAATTGATTTGGATCAAAGAAAGTAAACTTGATATTTTGAAAGTTCAATTTCTTTCTTCTTACCTTTGATCTAGACTCAATCCTGTCTTATTTGAAAGTTTGTGGCGGATAATATACTTAGGTTTGTCCTATGTATTAAAAATCTAGTACTTATGATTATACAAATCTTTTATACTTAGATTCGTAAGATCGATTCATGCATCATGCTTGAGCAACTTGCATAATAATTCCCCTTAATAGTGGTTGGGTAAGTAATGTCAATCCCATTCTTGCTAACCTCCATTATCCTCAAGCTACTCTTATAGTCCTACCTTAAATTCTACAGGCTATGGCAAAGACCAAGGTAACTGCACGCAAGTCCACCAGACCTCACGGAGTCCCTCATCACCAGTTGGCATTGCGAAACCATGAGCTTGGTGAAGGAAGTGCCAAGACCCTAGGAGGTGAAGGATCTTCAAGCAACCCCACCAACGTCGAGAACCTTAACAAGGAGCTCAACACTCTTCGTCGAGCTCATGCCAAAGATCAAGAAGAGCTGGCGGAAATGCAAAGGGGCATCACCATGACCATGGAACTACGGAATGAAGCCTGGACATGAGAGGATGCGGCCAATGAACACATCCATGAGTTGGAGTTCTACGCAGAAGATCTAGAGATGGACAATGCCATTCTCCATGAGAATGTCCACCTGTTGTACGCTCAACTTCATCCTCCTCATGGGGATGGTGAAGTTATCGATGAAGAAATGATTGTAGCTCCAGAAGAAGTCGAGAATGAAGAAGAGGAGGAGGATCCTGAGGAGTTAGTGTACTTCTCAGATGAAAATGAGGTTTTGTCCGATATGGGCACGGATGCCAAAGACTAAGAGCTCGGAGTAGAAATAGTTCCTTTACTGCTTTCCTAGAAAACCAGGGTTGTCTTGTGGGATACAAGACATGTAATATAAATAAGGACCCTTTGTAGTATGAAACCTTTTAAATGCTTTCAATAAAGAATAATGTAAGTAAACGTGTTTCTCTAACAGATGCCTCATCCTATCACCCGAACTGGTGCTAGTGGCTCGCATGACGATGATGAGTGCCCAAATCCTCCACCAATACCTTTGACTATGGCAGATGCCATAGCTGCACTCATCAATGCAATGGCAGAGAATGCTAGGTTGTTAAGGGAATTGGTGCAGAGCCAGCAGGCACCATACCCTAATCGTGGCCGTCATAATAATGGAAACGATGAGTCAACCTATGTGGATTTTACTGACACATGTCCGCCTATGTTCTCTAAGGCAGACAAACCTTTAGAAGCAGACGATTGGCTTAGGACAATAGAGCAAAAGTTCAAGCTGATTCACTGTACTGAGGTTCAAAAACCAAGGTTTGTGGCACAGCAACTCTGAGGAGCTGCTGGTGCCTGGTGGGCAAATTTGGTAGTAGTACAGCCCGCTGGTCACCAAATCAACTGAAGGGAGTTCAAGGATGCCTTCAAGGCGCACTATATTCCAGACGGTGTGATGACCATGAAGTTAGAAGAGTTCTTGGCTCTTAAGCAAGAGAAGCATCCAGTGATGCATTATGTTGGGCGTTTTAACCACCTGTCGCAGTATGCTATTGAGTATGTGAATACTGATAGGAAGAAAAAGAATCATTTTCTTAGAGGCCTAAACACTAAACTTCAGACCATGATGGCAACTTGTGGTAACGCAACTTACCACGAGACAATCAACATTGCTATCGCTTCAGAGGAGAATTACCGCCGACACAAGGAGGCAAAGAAGAAGAAAATATTTGCTTCTGGATCATTGAGTGGAAAGCGTCAGAAGATCGTATACCATCCTCAGAATCATGGTCATGCACCATTCCACCCACAACAAGGCCAAAGCAGGCAGCAAATCTTCATTCGCCCTGCAACTAATACGCCTTATACTCATCAAGCACCGCAGCAGCAAAATAATACAAATAATGCAAACCACAATGCTACTCCCTAGAATCACAATTTTCCATGCTATAATTGTGGTAAACCTAGACACTTTTCTCGAGAATGTCCGTATCCTAGGAAGAACAATCCTGATGCACCCAAAGCCCCTGTTACTCAAGCTCAGAATCAGTACAAGGGTAATGCTCAGAATAGTCAGAAGGGTTAGGCTGAGAAGAAAACTAGAAGGGTCTTCTATACTCAAGTGGAATCTATTCCAGAAGGAGAACCAATTATGATGGGTATGTTTCCTATTGCTAAGCATCCTACAATTACCTTATTTGATTCTGGTGCATCCCATACATTCATCAATCGTACATTTGTTGTGAAGCATAGGATAGCTATTGGGGAAACAAAAGAACCATATCATATACAGTCGCCTGGGGGACGAATCTGTACAAGGGAGGTAGTTCAGCATGTACCTATTGATTTGGGAGGTTATGAGTTCCCTACCAATATGCTGATATTAAAGGATCAAGATATAGATGTGATCCTTGGTATGAATTGGTTAACCCAACATGGGGCTATCATAGATGTCTAGCATAGAACCATAAGGGTAAATGCACTTGGCAGCAAAACCCAACTTCTCATCCAACTTCCCTTTCCTAAGAGTACAGTGGAAACAGTCTGTGCAACTATTGTTGAAGGAGCCAAGAAAATTTCAGTGGTATGTGAGTTTACAGATGTCTTTCCCGAGGATCTGCCTGGTCTGCCACCAGACCGAGACATAGAGTTCAGAATTGATCTGAAGCCAGGGACAGCACCAGTGTCTAGAAGAGCATATAGGATGCCACCCAAGGAACTGGTAGAATTAAAAATACAACTACAAGAGTTGTTAGACAAGGGTTTCATTCAACCCAGTTCATCACCTTGGGGATGCCCTGCAATCTTCGTGAAGAAGAAGGACCAAACCTTAAGGTTATGTATTGACTATCGGCTATTAAATGAAGTCACCATCAAGAACAAATACCCCTTACCCCGAATTGATTTGCTTTTTGATCAACTTGCGGGAGCTAAGGTATTCTCGAAGATAGACTTGAGATTGGGCTATCACCAGATTAAGACCAGACATGAAGATGTGCCGAAGACAGCATTGACTACCCGATATGGTCTATATGAGTATTTAGTCATGTCTTTTGGGTTGACCAATGCCCCGGCTCATTTCATGTACCTGATGAACTCAGTTTTTATGCCCGAGTTGGATAAGTTTATCGTGGTGTTTATTGATGACATTCTTATCTACTCTAAGAGCAAAGAGGAACATGCGGAACATCTCCATATTGTTCTACAAAGGTTAAGAGATCACCAACTATATGCCAAATTCAGCAAATGTGCATTTTGGTTAGAGGAAGTACAATTTCTGGGTCATGTGCTATCTGCTGAAGGTATAGCTATTGATCCGAGCAAGGTAGAAGAAGTCCTTAACTAGAAAGCACCTACCACCGTTCATCAAGTTTGTAGTTTTCTAGGGTTGGCAGGGTATTATCGTCGGTTTATCCCTGACTTCTCCAGAATTGCGAAGCCAATTACTGGACTGTTGAAAAATCAAACTAAGTTTGTATGGTCAACATAATGTAAAGAGGCCTTTCAGACATTGAAGAAGTTGCTGACAACTGCACCAGTATTAGCACAACCTAATATCGAGAGGCCATTTGATATCTATTATGATGCATCTGGAACTGGTATTGGCTGTGTCCTTATGCAAGAAGGTAGAGTCATAGCATATGCTTCCAGACAACTCAAGAAGCATGAAGAACATTATCCCACCCATGATCTTGAATTAGCTGTTGTTGTCCATTCACTCAAGATTTAGCGACATTATTTATTGGGCAATATATGTCATATCTATACGGATCACAAAAGTTTGAAATACATCTTCACCCAGTCAGAGTTGAATATGAGACAAAGAAGATGGTTGGAACTTATTAAAGATTATGATTTAGAAGTGCACTATCATCCGGGCAAGGCTAATGTGGTTGTCGATGCCCTGAGTCGCAAGAGTCATTGTCATTGCCTAATTGTGGAACCTATGCAGCAAACATTGTGTCAAGAGATGGAGCATCTGAATTTACAAATCATAGAACAAGGTTCCCTATCCAACATTGTAGTTGAGTCCACTATCAAAGATCAGATCATTGCTGCTCAACAGAAAAGTAAGGGCATAGCCCATATTAAGGATAAAGTCAGATCTAAGAGACCAACATGTTTCAAGATTGATGAATCAGATGTCGTATGGTTCAAGGATAGATTGGTAATACCCAAAAATCTAGAGCTGCAAAAGCAGATTCTTGATAAAGCTCATTCTACAAGATACTCCATTCATCCGGGTAGCAACAAAATGTATCATGACCTAAGAAAGAGATATTGGTGGACCAAAATGAAAATAGAAATAGCTTAATATGTAGCCAAGTGTGATATTTGTCAGAGAGTCAAAGCAGTTCATATGAAGACTGCAGGTCTATTACATTCATTGCCAGTTCCATCTTGGAAGTGGGAAGATATTTGTATGGACTTCATCGCGGGATTGCCTAGGACATCTGCAGGCTATAATTCAATATGGGTTATTGTTGATCGTCTAATCAAGATAGCTCATTTCCTACCAGTCAGAGATAAATATCGAGCAGAGCAGTATGCCAAGCTTTATCTTGATAGAATCTTCAGTCTACATGGAGCACCCAAGACCATTATCTCTGACAGAGGGTCATTGTTCATATCTAAGTTTTGGAAAAGTCTACATGAGTCTTTGGGAACTAAACTTATCCGTAGTTCTGCTTATCATCCGTAAACAGATGGACAAACTGAGAGGGTAAATCAAATTCTTGAAGATATGTTAAGAGCATGTGTCCTTTCCTTTGGTGCTAAATGGGATGAATGCCTTCCCTTAGCTAAATTCTCGTATAACAATAGCCATCAAGAGAGCATTAAAATGGCACCATTCGAAGCACTGTATGGCCGTAGGTGCTAGACACCTTTAAATTGGTCAGAAGCTAGAGAACGTTAGTTCTTTGGACCGGATGTGGTCAAGGAAGCTGAAGAGAAAGTTAAACTCATACAAGCCAATATGAAGGTAGCACAATCCTGACAGAAAAGCTATGCTGATAAGAGGAGACGACCGCTAGAATTCAAAGTGGGAGATTATGTCTACCTCAAGGTATCACCGATGAAAGGAGTTCATCGTTTTGGGATTCAGGGAAAGTTGGCGCCCTGTTATGTCGGTCCTTTCTAGATCCAACAATGATGTGGACCAGTCGCCTATCGCGTCAAGCTACCAGATCACATGTTAGCGGTACATGATATCTTTCATGTATCTTAGTTAAAGAAGTGTCTTCAAGTACCTGACCAAGAGATCAAATTTGGTGATGTAGAACTAGAACCTGATTTGACTTATGCCGAGTGCCCCATTAGAGTCTTAGATCAGAAAGATCGAGTCACTCGCAGACGTACAATCAAGTTCTACAAAGTACAATGGAATCAACACACGGAAGATGAAGCTACTTGGGAGTCCGAGGATTACTTAGAAGAGAACTTTTCTGACTTCTTTGCTTCTATCTAGTTGTAATACCTTGTCTATATTGTAACTTGTCTTGTTGCTAACAGAATGGAAAACCCCCTCACTAGCCTTTTGAATAAAGTTATGATGTGTTAGCTTGACACATTTCCTTTTCCATTACTTAGTCTTAAGTTTTAAATCTCAGGACGAGATTTCTTTAAGGGGGAAGGGTTGTAACACCTCTGGTGTTTTGACCTAGCACTAAAATTTGACATGTCATCATATGCATTGCAAAGCATTCATAAAGTAGAAAATTTTGAATGCATTGACTAATAAGCTTTATTTCATAATGTTGTTATTTCATGTGATGCGATTCAAAACCCTAAATAAAGATCATGACTACAAGGGTCAAAATTCATGTGATCATGTGAGGTCATGTGTCATTTGACTCAAATAACCCTAATGGACCATGTTACTGGTCAAAAATCAAAATTTAAGTAAAAGGAAGACAAATCAAATTTAAATTCAAATTCAATTTATAAAAGTCCTTTTTGCCCCTTTTGGCTAATTCAAAATCCATGTGGAATTTGAGGTTGAGGCAAAAAGAAAAGTTGGAGATTATTTTATGTAGATCAACTTTGGTATTCAAAGTTTTTCAAGTTTACATATAAAATTTGGAGTAATTTTGAAATGATTCAAATGCTCAAATGCACCCCAAATTCAAATTTCAAAATGGAGGCAGAATTTGAAAATATTTCTAGAAGCAAAGTTGTAGAGTTTGAAAAATTGAACAACTTTCATTTTTGGAGATTTTCAACTTCTTTAGAAAATTTGTGAGTAATTTGAAAAATGGACGCAGTGGCAGTTGTGTAATTATTTCAAAAATCAACATCCACCTCTATGCTTACCGTCGGCGCCACGCGGATGTCGCCGCCGATCGGATTTCACCGCTTCCTCGTGCCTTGACACGCAGCTGGTGCCGTGGCGGGTCCGTCCGTGCGCTGTCAACGCCGGGCAACCCCTTCCCGACTATAAATAGCAGCCGCCGCCGTCGTCATTCCCATTTTCCCCTTCTGCTCTGCTCCGCCGCTCGCCATAGCCTCCGTCGAGCAGCATTCGTCATGCCCAGCTACGCCTACGCGATCGCCTCGGCCTTGCGCTTCTCTGCGGCTTGCCTACGCCACTTGGGTTGGCCGGAGTCGCCCGGCGCAATGCTTTCTTCCTCGAGACCGGCCGGAGCTCCGCCCTCATCGCCTCGATGTGGCCAGGCCGTTCCAGACCATCTCTGGCTTCGCCAAACGTACCAGTGTGACCGTGGTGAGCTATTGAGCGCGATACTTACCTTATTTTAGACTCTACTGCGCCATTGCCGGGGTTACGCCGTGAGCCGTTGTGCTCGAGCCGCCATGGCCAGCGTGGAGCCTTCTCCGGCGCGCCTTCTTCTGATCTGAGGGCTGGGATGAGTTCGTAGGAGTGTGTAGGTCATTTGGGTGCGGTCTGCCTCGTCGGAGCGTCACCGTCGATGCATTTTGGGGCTGGCCAGTGAGGGCAGTGCCGCTGTGACTTCTTTGAGTCACTGACAGTGGGGCCTAGCTGTCAGTGCGAGTGAGGAAGAAGAACAGTGAAAATTTTTATTTTCTGAATTTGTGAATAGTGCTAAAACTTTGAGAATTTGTAGGAAATTCATCATAGCTCCAAAAATTCTAAAATTTTGTATGTAGCCTCTGTGCATGCTCTAGTATGGTTTAAAAATTTGAAACTTAAAATTTGACTAAATTTTTAATGTTCAAATATTCAGTCCATTAATTAATAAATGGAATTTCCATGATTTTTGTAGGCCACTGTATAATTCCAAAAAATTTTGAAATTTGTTTTGGTACACTACTTTGTCATGAGCAAGCTTACATAAAATTTTCAGGTCATTTGGAACAAGTTCATTTTTGGGCTTAATTTCCAATTTAATTCAAAAATAAATAAAGGCAAACCCTAAGTGTTTGATTAGTGTTGGATCTTGTTTTGGTCATGTTTTGTGGCTAGTAGGGTTTCAAGATCCATGTGGTCAAATTACATGTGTGGCTCTTGACGGTGGGATTACAAGTTGGTTTTGTTGGCTTGCAATTGTACCGTGAAGGAAAATCATTTGCGGGGTGTTTTTACATTTCATGTACCATGAAAGCATCATGTTTATGTTATCATCATGTTAACGCATATGTTATCATTTCGTGTAGAATCTGAGAGCGAAACAATTCTAGTTGAATAAGTTCTGGAAGAATCCCCGGTTGTCACGGGATTCAATAATCGTGGTACTGATTCGGAACCTGAGATTGTCAACGAAGGCAAGCCCTGGTTTATGCATTAAACCCTTACCTTGTTTACTTTGAAAAGTTTATCACTTATGTTACTTATTGCATTAAGTTGATTTATTCAAATGTACCTACTTGATGCATTGCCTTCCTTGTTAATTGTTTACCATCCTTGAAGATGTTTTCATTTACAAAGGCGTAGAATGCTTAGTATGCTTTATGGTAGGCTTTCAAAGTAAAAGTTTCGATACAATCAAAGATGGCATACTGGCCAAAGAAAGAAAGAAGGTAGAATGAACTAGAGACTAGTCGGGCGACTTACCTTGAATGTTGGGTAATATTGTCGACTATGTCGCTTAAAGGCCACTTATTGTGGATCTTCTGAACTAGACACTTTGTAGTACTGGTCACATACTCCGGTAAGCCTACTTCGGTTAATCCAATACTAAGACAAATGCCCACGCACTGGGAGTGGAGAGATGGCGGGAGTAGCGTGTACCCTCATGGCTGGAATGTGGTAGGATTTGAGGTGTGCTGTGCTCTCGGGTGGCGTGGAGACGGCTTAGTATAGGAGGATCCGGTAGCAATGTTGATATATGCAAGATTAAGTTCTACATATGTCGTGTGATAAGGAATCCCCAGTTGGGACTTGAATCAATTCGAATTACCGGTGCTCCACGGATATGGAGACTCGATTCATTACAAAAGCAATGCAGGACTGGTGAATTACTAAAATATGAGAAAAGAATGGAATGAGAAGGAATGGAATATGGGAAAAGTACAATTAGTTTGAGATAATGAACTAAAGGTCTTAAGGGTAAAATTTGAAAATAGGATAAGAATAGTAAGCTTTTGGCAAAGGACTTTGAATTTTGCTACATCCTTACCTTGTCCCAAACCCCTGCATCTTTAAAAGTCTTACACCCCGTTACGTTGGGTTAGTCTTATTGAGTACCTTTGTACTCAGGGTTTGTTAACCCTTGTTGTAGGTGAGTCACATGCACAGGCTTGTTTTGGTCCCTGCTGCATGTCTGTGTTTGAAGTTAATGATGATGAGGAGTGATGAATGGCCTTTGGACAAAGCACTAGTTTGTATGATAAATAAAGTTAATGTAATATTATCCCGCTACTATGGTTGTATGACACTTATGGTATTGTAAGTTTGAAAACAACTGGTTTGTAAACTATATTAGCTTAAGACTTCCGCTATCTTTACTCTGATGTATATATTTGAATAAACTATTGTAATCTGCAATGTCTGTGATTGAGATCCTGTTTGAAAAGAGAATCAATGGTTATATCAATGAAGAAGTATATGTTGAGCAACCTCTCGGTTTTGAAGATGACAAGAAGCCCAACCATGTGTACAAGTTAAAGAAAGCATTGTATGGCTTGAAGCAAGCACCTAGAGCATGGTATGAGAGATTGAGGGACTTCCTCCTCTCTAAAGGGTTCACAATGGGCAAGGTTGACACCACTCTATTTATCAAGAAGATTGGAAAAGATCTATTTGTGTTGTAAATCTATGTGGATGATATCATATTTGGATCAACAAATCAAAAATTTTGTGATGAGTTTGGAAAGATGATGGCTAATGAGTTTGAGATGTCCATGATTGAAGAATTGAGTTACTTCCTTGGTCTCCAAATCAAGCAATTGAAGAATGATACTTTTGTGAGTCAAGGCAAGTACATCAAGGACATGATCAAGAAGTTTGGCATGATTGATAGCAAAGTCATTAGCACACCAATGGGAACCAATGGCAACTTGGATAGTGATGCAAGAGGAAATATGATGGATCAAAAGTTGTATCGGTCCATGATTGGAAGCCTACTCTATGTGACCGCATCAAGGCGGATGTTATGTTTAGTGTATGCATGTGTGCAAGATTTCAAGCCTCACCAAGAGAAAGTCATTTGAAGGCTACTAAGAGAATATTGAGGTACTTGAAGCATACACCAAATGTTGGTTTGTGGTATCCCAAAGGAGCAAAGTTTGAGCTAGTTGGTTACTCCGACTCGGATTATGCGGGATGCAAGGTAGAAAGGAAGAGCACCTCGGGCACATGTCAATTATTGGGAAGATCACTTATTTCAGGTCATCAAAGAAGCAAAATAGTGTTGCATTATCAACCATCGAAGCTGAATACATATCTGCCGGTAGTTGTTGTGCACAAGTACTTTGGATGAAGGCCACTTTGAGTGATTTTCGAATCAAGTTCAAAAAAGTGCCATTGCTATGTGACAATGAGAGTGCAATCAAGCTAACCAACAATCCGGTGCAACATGCAAGAACAAAGCACATTGATGTCCGCCACCATTTCATAAGAGATCACCAACAAAAAGGGGACATTTGCATTGAGAGTGTAGGCACTGAAGATCAACTTGCCGATATATTCACCAAGCCATTGGATGAGAAAAGGTTTTGCAAGCTAAGGAATGAGCTGAACATATTGGATTTCTCAAATATGTGTTGATGCACCCCCCACTTATATGACATGCCTCTCCTTCGAGCAATCTAAGGTAAAAGTTGATTGGCATGGCATACATCCTTGCTAAGGACATGTTTAGTGCATCTAGTCATATTTTCAATCTTATTAGGACCTTTCAAATGGCTCTATTTTATTAGGCTCATTCATGAAAATCAAATGAATTTGATGTCCATATAGTATCACTATTGCTTCTATGTTTGACTTGATCTAGTGATGGCATATGACATGTTTATGGGCTTGTAAACCTAGTGTTTAATCTAGAAAATGAACTATAAGTGTTTAACTCAACATGGTACAAGATAACTCTTATTTGGAGGTGTGAAGAAGCTTGTCCTTGGATCAAACTGAGTTAAATATCTTTGGCAAATAATCTAGAATTGAACCAAATTTGGGAAAATGACCCTCACCCCATTGATTGATATTGATAATCTTGACCCTACAAGTAATTCCATCTAAATTTAGACCTTTGTGGTCATTAATGACAAAGGGGGAGAGAAACAAAGATATGACGGAGAGAAACAAAGATAGTGAAAAAGGGGAAAGAAACATAAAGCTATCGTGACATATGACATAGGGGGAGAGATATGAAAAAGGAAAAACATAGGGGGAGAGATATGAAAAAGGAAAGGGATCAATTAAAATTTTGAGCACACAAGTAGGGGGAGCAAGCTCATGAACTTGTATGGTGCATTTGTTTGTGCATTTCATATGTTTGCTCGCATGGCACATGTATTTAATTTACACATCCATGCTTGTGTGATGAATGTTAGTTGTAAGGTTGAATGATGAAATGAAATCACTAGATAATTTTCATTTCCAAGCAAG
Source organism: Miscanthus floridulus (assembly GCF_019320115.1). Lineage (NCBI taxonomy): Eukaryota > Viridiplantae > Streptophyta > Magnoliopsida > Poales > Poaceae > Miscanthus > Miscanthus floridulus. Next base: position 108,811,217 of record NC_089596.1, read on the forward strand.
TCTTTACAAGTGGTATCTTTTCAAAGTATGTTTCCAAGTGATATAGAACTAACCATGGTGCTAAGGATGGTATATTGGTGCACTCCGATTGGTATCACGCTTCAAAGGTCCATCTTTTATACCTTAGCATCATGTGGTAGACATTGACTCCTATATTTCCTATCTAAGCATATGTGCAAGCTTCAATCCAAACTCTTAGCACATATGTAGGGGGAGCAATTGCTACTATTTGGGGTTCATGAAACTTGTCCATATCCTTTTACAAATGGTAAATATGCTTGGGCAAGCAACATGGATTCAATTGAATTTTAATTCATATCTTTGTATAAGGGTTGTCATCAATTACCAAAAAGGGGGAGATTGAAAGCTCTAGTTTGGTTTTGGTGAATTGATGAAACCCTAAGTGCTAACCTAGTTTATCAAATGATCATGAGATAGGTAGCACACTTCAAGTAGAGAAGCTAATAAAGATCATAGCAAGACAATGGTGATGGCATGGCGATGATCAAGGGCTTAAACTTGAGAAAAAGAAAGAGAAAAACAAAAAGCTCAAGGCAAAGGTATAAACCATAGGAGCTATTTTATTTTTGGTGATCAAGACACTTAGAGAGTGTGATCACATTTAGATTTGATAGCCGTACTATTAAGAGGGGTGAAACTCGTATCGGAATGCAGTTATCAAAGTGCCACTAGATGCTCTAACTCATCGCATATGCATTTAGGATCTAGTGGAGTGCTAACACCCTTGAAAATATTTGTGAAAATATGCTAACACATGTGCACAAGGTGATACACTTGGTGGTTGGCACATTGGAGCAAGGGTGGAGAAGTTAGAAGTGAAAACAGAGGTGATGCCAGCGTCGGTCAAGTGACCGGACACTGGATCTAAAAGCACCGGACGATGACTGCCTGTGTCCGGCCGTGTTGACTAGTGGTACAGAGGCTAGGGTTTACCACCGGATGCTGGGCTGTGTCCGGTCGAGGTGGACTAGATGCGTCCGGTCGAGGAAAACCTGTTTTTGACCCTTACTGTACTCGATCGGACGCTGAGGCTCCAGCGTCCGGTCAGTTTTGTCAGAGCGTCTGGTCAACTTCATAGCCATTGAAAACTGACAAACAATGTTTGAAGCTGGTGACACGTGGCGTCCATCAGTGGACCGGACGCTGAGTCCAGGGTCTGGTCAGTTGGACCAGAGCATCTGGTCAGAGCACAGAGTGCCCAGTGAAGGGGTACAACGGCTCTATTTCGTGGGGGCTTCTATTTAAGCCCCATGGCCGGCTGTGGCTCATATCTTTGGCCATTTTCATTGACATAGCAACCTTATGAGCCTAGCCAAAGTCCTCCCACTCATCTCCATCATTGATTCATCATCATAGTGAGATTGGGAGTGATATAAGTGCATTGCTTGAGTGATTACATCTAGAGGCACTTGGTGTTCATGTTTCACTGTGGATTTTGCTTGTTACTCTTGGTGGTTGCCGCCACCTAGATGGCTTGGAGCAGCGAGGATCGTCGAGCGGAGGTGGTGATTGTCTCCGGCTTCGATCGTGGTGATTGTGAGGGGTTCTTGACCTTTCCCCGGCGGAGAGCCAAAAGGTACTCTAGTAAATTGCTCGTGGCTTGTGTGATCCTCATCTTATGTTGGTTGTGCAGCACCCTATTGAGGATTTGGCATGTGAAGCCAATTAGTGCGTGAACCTCCAAGTGAGTGAATCGCCACAACGAGGAGTAGCTTGCCGGCAAGCAAGTGAACCTTGGTAAAAAATCATTGTGTTCATCCTTTGATTCCGAGGTGATTGGTCTTCATTGTTATTCATCCTTGTGATTGATTAATTCACTCCTCTACACGATGGTATAACTATCTTGATCACTCTCTTTACATTATCGCAAACTAGTTGACAAGCTCTTTAGTGTAACTAATTGTGAGAGCTTGCTTGCTTGGTTGGTGTGGCTCTTTAGTTAGTCTTTGAGAGCACACTAACATAGAGTAGTGTCATACCTCTTGTGTGAATCGACACTATTTAAACTAGAATTGTGGTAGGTGGCTTGCTTTTTAAGTAGGCTAGCGCAACACTTGCTTCGCCTCATAATTGTCTAACCTTTTGTTAAGTGTTGTTGTAGAAATTTTTATTAGGCTATTCACCCCCCTCTAGCCATTAGGACCTTTCAAACCCCCCTCAAGAAAGTGCATATAGCTCTCTTCTCTTCTGGTGTTAGGTTGAAGCACGCTGCAGGCAGAGTGTATTTTTCATTAGCCTCAGGTACCGGGTGAAGCTGTAGCATCATGTTTAGCTACACCATGTCTTTCCGTGATTTTAGACCATCCTTTGACTTGCCTATGTCCATGAAGATAGCAATGAGACTCTAAAAGACATTCTTCTACACATGCATAGCATCAATGGCATGGGAGACCTCCAAGTCTGGCCAATAAGATAGATACTGAAAGAAGATCGATTGTTTCTTGAAAGGTATGCCTTCGACAGGAGGTGTGCTTCTATCTCTCTTCATCCCTTCCAAATTCTTCTTTTCATAGATGATGCGTATGTTTTTCACCATTCTGTACACGTGTTCTTTGTTATAACGTCTCTCTAGAGGGGGTTCAATCTCCAGGGTGTTGTTATAAAATCTAAATAACAATTTGTTGCGGTACTTGTGACTTGTCTTTAAGAAGCATCGGTTTCTTAGGTAAACTATCTTCTTGGATGCATCCAGAAACACCCATGTAGTAACATCCAAGCAAACTAAGCATCACATCTTCCCTTTGATCTGTCCAGACAAAGCAAACAATGTGGGGTAATCATTGGTAGTAACAAATATTATTGGTCTACATATGAAGTCCTCCTTTCAGAATGCATCATACATCGGCTCCTCATGCCTCCATAGCTTCTCTATTTCTTGCGTCAAAGGCTCAAGGAACACGTCCATTTCAATGCCTACTTGTTTAGGGCCAGAAATAAGAATAGTAAGAGAAGGTACTTTCTTTCTAACACAACCACATAGGGATGTTGTACATGGTCAAGATCACTGGCCAAGTGCTGTGGTCGCTCATCCTCTCATTGAAGGGATTCATTCCATCGGTACTCAAGCAAAATTGTACATTCCTTGGGTCATCGCTCAATCCTTTGTGCTTCTCATCGACCCTTTGCCACTGACTACAATCAGCTGGGTGTGTAATCTTATCATCATCCATCTTACGCTCATCATCCCACCATGTCATGAGTACGGCTTCTTTAGGGTTTAGGAAGATATGTTTCAAGCGGTTGGTCACTGATAGGTACCACATTATCAAGATGTACAAGTTTCATTTTGGTCAACTTTTCATTTGACAAAGTTTGAATGATTCAAATTTTGAATTTAAAAAAAGAACAACTTCAAACCAGATTTTGAAACCCTAAATAGTTTTAGCTAAAAAAGTCATGAATAACAAAGTTGTTGAAATTATCAAGATCTATAACTTTTATTTTGGTCATTTCTTCATTTGAGAAAGTATTAGCAAACATTGTTTATAAATTGACATATCTCTCATCTAGTTTCATAAACAAGGTGTGAGATTCATGAATTTGTGACCTATGTTTGCTAACACTTTCTGAAATAAAGAAATAAACAAAATAAAAGTTGTAGATCTCGATGAGTTCTACAACTTTTGTATTCAATAGTTTTTCAGCTGAGATCATTTAGTGTTTCAAAATCAGGTTTGAAGTTATAGTTTGTTTAAATTCAAAATTTAAATTGTCCAAACAAAGTTGTAGGAAAATATGAATAAACTAATAGCAATAAGAACTCAACAAATTGATAGAGCAAGATTTTAGAAAATTTTAGGAAAAATCATCATATTTGGAGTTAGTATGAGCGAGAAAGACAAGTTACAAGTTTCAGCCACAGATTCTTTGGCTGAAACTTATAACTTGTCTTTCTCCCTCATACTAACTTCAAATATGATGATTTTTTTTCTAAAATTTTCTAAAATCATGCTCTATCATTTTAGTCTGGTCATCTATCTTTGTCACTAATTTTGAACAATTTAAATTTTGAATTTCAAAAAATAACAACTTCAAACCTGATTTTCAACCAATAAATGATTTCAGATGTAAAGGTGACAAAGATTGAACAATTCAAATTTTAAATTTCAAAAAATAACAACTTCGAACCAGATTTTCATACAGTAAATGATTTCATCTAAAAAGGTGATGAATATAAAAGTTGTAGAACTCATCAAGATCTACAACTTTTATTTTGGGCATTTCTTCATTTCACAAAGTATGACACTTGGCATTGTAGTCTCACACACATGCATAAATATATAGTCTCACACACATACATAAATGTAGTCACACATACATGCATAAATATATAGTCTCACATACATACATAAATGTTGTCTCACACACATGCTTAAATGAAGTCTTACAAACAAACACACACTTACACAAACACTTCACGTTCAACAACTAGCTAGTCCGCTGTAACGACTTTTCCCTTGACACCTTTTCGTTCCCATGGCAATGTCTTTGGGCAGGTTCTTTTTCACAACATTGATCTTCTTAGGAAAGTCTGTGAATAACGGCATCTCACCGTAGTTATTATAAGCTTGAACATCTTCCACGCCATCAACTCCGATAATGTGTTGTTTCCCGGAGGCAACCACATGCTTTGTCTTCTTCGAGGGGAGGTTACTTTGCGTGTCAGGCATATAGAAAACTTGTGTGACATGTGAAGTGAGCACCCAAGGGTCATCTTGGTAGCCTAGATTCTCAAGGTTTAGGACTCTCAATACGATCTCGTTCAGTTGGTATTGTTTGATCTAGCGGCATCGAAACAGGGCCACCATTATATCCCTTCCATAGTCAAGTTCCCATATCTCTTCAATGATGCCAAAGAATTGGATCTTTCACCCACTCTATTGAGAGCTTCAATTCAAATAGCATGGGGTAATCATTAGTAGTAACAAATATTATTGCTCTACATATGAAGTCCTTTTAGAACGCATCGTACATCGGCTCCCCATGCCTCCATAGCCTTTTCATTTCTTGCATCAAAGGCTCGAGGAACACGTGTATATCAATGCCTGGTTGTTTAGGCCTAGAAATAAGAATAGTGAGAAGGTACTTTCTCTTTTGAGAGAAGACGGCGGCGATGCATGGGGCCGGCTGGGGGACGGTAGCCAGAGGAGAGGTCGGAGAGGAGGCACCACCGGTGGTGGGGAGGACTACCAGAACTTCAAATAAGATTTTGAAACCTTAAATGATTTCAAATAAGAAAGTCATAAACATAAAAGTTGTTAAACACATCACTATCTACAACTTTTATTTCGGTTATCTATTCATTTGACAAAATTGGAACAGTTTAAATTTTGAATTTCAATAAATGGCAACTTCAAACAAGATTTTGAAACCTTAAATGATTTCAACTACAAAAGTCATGAACATAAAAGTTGTTGAACTCATCAGTATCTACAACTTTTATTTTGGTCACTTCTTTATTTGACAAAGTATTAGTAAACATTATTCACAAATTCATATATCACTCATAGTTTCATGAACTATATGAGAGACATGTTGATTTATGAACAATGTTTACTATCACTTTGTCAGATGAAGAAATAACCAAAATAAAAGTTGTAGATCTTGATGAGTTATACATTTTTGGTATTCATCACTTTTTCAGCTGAAATCATTTGGTGTTTCAAAATCTTGTTAGAACTTGTCATTTTTTTAAATTTGAAAATTTGAATTGCTCAAACTTTCTGAAATGAAAAATATGACCAAATCAACACAATAACTTGATAGGATATGATTTTAGAAAATTTTAGAAAAAAAATCATCACATTTGGGGTTAGTATGAGGGAGAAAGACTAGTTACAAATTTTACCCAGAGATTAAAAAGAAAAATCACTCCAAATGTGATGATTTTTTTTCTTAAAATTTTCTAAAATCATGCTCTATCATTTTAGTCTGGTCATCTATCTTTGTCACTAATTTTGGACAATTCAAAGTTTGAATTTCAGAAAATGACAACTTCAAACCAGATTTTCAACCACTAAATGATTTCAGTTGTAAAGGTGATGAATATAAAAGTTATATAACTCGTTAAGATCTTCAACTTTTATTTTGGTCATTTCTTCATTTCATAAAGTGTTAAGTGCTTGTTTTAAGTGTTTCAATAGTAGTCTGAACATGTTGTAGTAGTAATAAGTGCCTATTTCAAGTGTCTGCGTGTTATAGCTGTTTTAGTACTAATAGAGTGGATGTTGTAATAGGTTCATCTAGATGTTGCAAAGGATAGTCTCACACACATGAATAAATATAGTCTCAAACACATACATAAATATAGTCTCACACACATTCATAATATATAGTCTCACACACATGCATAAATGAAGTCTTACAAGCACACACACTTACACAAACACTTCACATTCAACAACTAGCTAGCCTGCTGTAACAACTTTTCTCTTGACACCTTTTCATTCTCATGGCAACATGTCTTTGGGCAGGTTCTTTTCCACAACACTAATCTTCTTAGGAAAGTCTATAAATAGCGGCATCTCATCGTAGTTATTGTAAGCTTCAACATCGTCCACGCCATCAACTCTGATAATATGTTGTTTCCCAGAGGCAATCACGTGCTTTGTCTTCTTCTTCGGGGGAAGGTTACTTTGTGGGTCAGGCATATAGAAAACTTGTGCGACACATGAAGCAAGCACCCAAGGGTCATCTTGGTAGCCTAGATTCTCGAGGTCTAGGACTCTCAATCCAATCTCATTCAGTTGGTGTTGTTTGATCTAGCGGCATCGAAACAGGGCCACCGTTATATCCCTTCCATAGTCAAGTTTCTATATCTCTTCAATGATGCCAAAGTATTGAAAATTTCGCCCCACTCCATCGAGAACTTCTATTCAAACATCGTTGTTTTGGTTCACATATTTACTACCCATTGCGTGGGTATAGTACGTGTACCCATTGATGTCATAAGCTTTCCAAGATGTCACTTGTCTCGATGGCCCCTCCGCCAACCTACTGATGGTAATAGAGTCTATGATTTCTTTAGGTGGTATATTTTGGTCCTTCAACCATGTAGTTAGTCGTTGCTTATACTGTTTCATGACCCAATCATCTGAATGACCATTTCTCTCCACCATAATGATAGCCAAGTATTCAATAATGTACGGTTGCATCAGTTGTGTACTCTGCAAGACACTGTAATACGCCCGACTCACTTCTTTGTAATCATGATCAATGAACACTTTTCTACAACTGGTGCCCTTCCCAGCCAGCCTACCCTTATAACGAGAATCGGGTTTACCAATCCCTTTCTATACTTTTAGGTACTCTTGACAGCACTCGATGACTTCTTTAGTACTGTAACCCTCTATCATGGAGCTCTCTGGATCTGCTTGATTATGCACGTATCGACTTAGAATCGACATGAACCACTCGTAGGACCACATTTCATGTAAGTAGCAAGGGTCCAGCGCCTATATATGATGAACCATGTGAATCATGAGATATGGCATTATATCAAAAAAGCAGGAGGTAAACACATCTCTATTTGGTTTTGTGTCTCCACCATAAATTCATGTAGGTCACTCAGCTCTTTCTTGCCAATCGTCTTCTATGAGATCTTTGAAAAGAAGTAGCACATGCGGGTGATGGCCATTTTCAAGAACTCTAGCTTTATAGCCATGATTGCAATAGGTAGAAACACTATCAGCATCATATGACAATCGTGAGCCTTGCAGTGTGTTATTGACAAGTCCTTCATCGACACTAGCTTCTTCACAATCACTAAAAACCTAGTTGGGACTTTAACCCCCCTCAAGAAAGTGCATATAGCTCTCTTCTCTTCTAGTGTTAGGTTGAAGCACGCTGCAGGCAGAGTGTATTTTTCATTAGCCTCAGGTACCGGGTGAAGTTGTAGCATCACGTTTAGCTACAACATGTCTTTCCATGACTTTAGACCATCCTTTGACTTGCCTGTGCCCATCAAGATAGCAATGAGACTCTAAAAGACATTCTTCTGTATATGCATAGCATCAATGGCATGGGGGACCTCCAAGTCGGGCCAATAAGATAGATACTGAAAGAAGATCGATTGTTTTTTGAAAGGTACGCCTTCGACAGGAGGTGTGTTTCTATCTCTCTTCGTCCCTTTCGAATTTTTCTTTCCATAGATGATGTGTATGTTTTTCACCATTCTGTACACGTGTTCTTCGTTATAACGTCCCTCCAGAGGGGGTTCAATCTCCAGGGTGTTGTTATAAAATCTAAATAACAATTTTTTGCGGTACTTGTGAATTGTCTTTAAGAAGCATCGGTTTCTTAGGTAAACTATCTTCTTGGATGCATCCAGAAACACCCATGTAGTACCATCCAAGCAAACTAAGCATCCCATCTTCCCTTTGATCTGTCTAGACAAAGCAAACAACGTGGGGTAATCATTGGTAGTTACAAATATTATTGCTCTACATATGAAGTCCTCCTTTCAGAATGCATCATACATCGGCTCCTCATGCCTCCATAGCTTCTCTATTTCTTGCATCAAAGGCTCGAGGAACACGTCTATATCAATGCCTAGTTGTTTAGGGCCAGAAATAAGAATAGTGAGAGAAGGTACTTTCTTTCTAACATAACCACATTGGGATGTTGTACATGGTCAAGATCACTGGCCAAGTGCTATGGTCGCTCATCCTCTCATTGAAGGGATTCATTCCATCGGTACTCAAGCAAAATCATACATTCCTTGGGTCATCGCTGAATTCTTTGTGCTTCTCATCATTCCTTTGCCACTGACTACAATCAGCCGGGTGTGTAATCTTATCATCATCCATCTTACGCTCATCATCCCACCATGTCATGAGTACGACTTCTTTAGGGTTTAGGAAGATACGTCTCAAGCGGTCGGTCACTGGCAGGTACCACATTACTAAGGCAGGAGTTCTTTTCTGCTTTGCATCGTTGTCTAATTGAGTGTCCTTTGTGGGCTGAGATTCTTGTACCACCTTTTTCGTACCCTTCTTATTCCTCTTTTTTCCCGTGGAAGCTTCATCCCTGCCGTAAAAGTCATTGTTCTTGTATCGGCTGGTCCCACACCGAGGACATTTATCTAGTGACTTAAACGTTTCACCACAAAAAAGGATACAGTGGTTGGGGCATGCATGGATTTTTTAACCCCCATTGTCAATGGACTTATGACATTCTTCGCTTGGTATGTGTTGGTGGGATCTAAATTTGGTTGTGGCAGCACCCATGACAGGAGACGTAATAGATTATTGAAACTACAGTCTGACTAGCCGTACTTAACCTTCAGGAAGAGTAGCTCAAACACAAAACATAGCAATGTCCAATATGTCGAACAACCCTTTTCAACACCATACATAGTCTCGTTCGATGCTTTTGTCACCCTTTTAAAAATTTCTAGACCTTTCAGGCTCTTTAGTAAAATCTCTGGTGCAAGGACCCGAATCATTTTTTCCAAATCATCAAAATCATCTTCATCACCAACATGTGCTCCCCCATCATTATTGGCACCATCTTTGTCGTTACCATCTCAACCACCAGCATCACCACCTTGTTCATTGCCAAACACAGGATTCATTGGTACATCAAGCTCTTCTGAGTATTGGGATAGGTATTCTAGGGTTTCGGCGGCGTCTTCTTCATCATCGTCGTCATTATCAACAACCGTTGTTTCACCACGATGAATCCACACTGTGTAGTTCTCAACAAATCCTCGCACAATCAAATGTTCTATGATGATACTCACATCTATCCATGCCATAAGGTTCTTGTAATCTTTGTAGGGATAAATAATTGTATCCTTATTCTTTGTCAACGTCGTTGCATGCTTCTCTGCGGCTTTAATAAATTTATCCACCTCTTCACGAAAACCTACCTTGAACCTTAACGAACTATACATCCAAGACTTCCTGTACTTCATCTTTTAAAACACAACAATCAAAGAAAATACATTAAAGGACTACTAATTCAGATATATATATGTAAATGAATCAAATTAATAATTAAGTACTTGACAATAATTCTATATACTTCAGATAAATATAAATATAAATATAAAATTATATGAAGCATATCAAACACACGCCATAGTAGAGGGTAATTAATTAATGGCATATTTATCAATAAATAATTTAAAATATATATTTATTAATTAAAATAAATAATTTTAAAGACAACAATTTGCAATAATTAATATTTTATCCACTACCTTTCATGCAAACCCTATTTCAATTTCATGAAACATAAATTTACAAAATTAAAATTTAAAAAACAAACCCTGGATCTAGATCTAAATCTACATGTACATGAAACATACATGAAACTAGGGTGTAATCTCAACTAAAATCAAGCAAGATCGACTAATAAATGGTGTAATCTCATTTATCTAACTAATTTACACTAATAGCTTCAAAACTAGAGTCTAATTTACTTCATACAAAGCTCAATCACCATAGAAGAGAGAGAAAAGCAAAACTCTAATTATGACCACTAACCAACCATTAAAACTTTAAATAAAGATTTGGAATAGCATTTTCTTACCTTGTACAACCTCTCTACTAAAGTATTTGAGATCAAAACCTCTCCCTTAGTAAAGCAATTTTTGGAAGAAGCCCAAAGCCTCCCAACCTTTTTTGCTTGGGTTGGAGAAAGTGGCCCGAGGTGGAAGAAGGTGGTTGCTATATATACAGCGGGCTTTTATAGGGGTGGCTTGTGATTCAGCCGCCCTTACAAATGAATACAGCAGGGGCGGCTGGTAATAGCCGCTTCTACATACCCGTCGCCCTTACAAATCGACGTATTTGTAGAGGCGGCTCGTATTACCAGCCGTCCCTATTATGCCATTTGTATGGACGACTGCTATGTTAGAGCCCAAACACATCACTGTAGGGGCTACTTCAATACCAGCCACCTCTAAAAAAAAGCCTCATTGCTACAAACTGTTTTTCACGTAGTATACTCGTCTACTCGTAGGCAGCTATGCCGTATGCGTGCCTTGTGTAGCAGCCAAAGAAGAGGGAGGTTGGAGACCTAGCTGGGCTCGCCTGGCTGCCTGCAAGCTAGCTGCAAAGGATCGATGATTTATAAGGAGCGTGATGTGATTTCAGTCAGTCAGCAGACAAGCGGCATGTTGGTTGGTTGGTTTTTGGACTGATAAGTCCAACTAATATTGATTTATTGTGAGAGAAAAATACTATTGACGGCTGAAACTACCGAGCGAACAGACACGGTATCAAATCCAAATCGTATCAAATCCAAATCGTATTCGGTGATCGATCACTCAGCACTGCGGCGTGGACTGGTCTCAACAATCGTGCGCGTTAATTAATTGGTACAAATAGATATAGTGCAGTAGTACAATACAGTATAATTAAACCTTGACCCTGACAGCATCAATGGGACGGCTAAGCAGTCCTGAAGAAACTACTCCAGTAATAATGAAATGATCGCCGGCGCCCTCGGTGTCGTCAGGTCTAACGTGTGGACGGCCGAAACCACGGCTAGGCTAGGTCCATCCGCGGCCACGTCCCACGGCCCACGGGCGCCGCCCTCGATGGTTGCGTCAGCGACAGCCCGACGGATGACGCAAGCGTGAAGCGCCAACGACAAGAGCGAACTCCAACTTGTGCCGTGTGTGTGGAGTTACCCCCGTCTCCATCCGTGCTGACGGCACGAAGGTGACGTCACAGCGGGAGGCCCCACATGACGTACTACTACGCCACCAGGGATTCCTCCGTCCGCCCGGCGTGGTGTTGTCGTAGAGCGGTAAAGCTGCAGGCGTCGTCGCTACACCTTCCAATCTCTTGATAATAACATATAACTCCGCCGGTCCTCTTTGTACTGTTTGTTGTGTGTGAAGCACTGAAACGGTTTGCTAGTTGAGTGGTTGTTAAGGCGTTAACATTGCTACAATTCTTTTTTCTTTTGTTGATGTCGTTGGGTCTCTGGTAAGTGAAAGGTGTACCAGACGGGAGAGGGGAAGAAGGAAACGATGAGGTGAGGTGTATGACTTACAAGCGAACCACGCTGCTACATATGCACCACATCAACTAAAATCATCTATCTTGAAATTTATTGAGCCTCAGTGTTGAAGTTTTTGGGGGTGCGTAGGGGAGGTGAGGCGATTTTTTTTTGGGGCTTTAATTCCAGACTCAACAATAGCTCAGGGAGGAAATATAACTTTTTCGTAAATATTATTAAGAGCTTCCTTTTGACCGGGGGGGGGGGGGGGGGGGGGGGGGGCAGACATTGATCTAAGAGATCTTAACAACCATAAAAGAAAATTTGGTGTATATTCAACCTAATTGGAATAAGCTTGCTGCAGCTGCACGCCTTGCAACTGCACTTGCACTAGCAACAGGAACAATAATGCGCCCAGCTGTGGAGCTGCAGCAGAAGCGCACTAGCAGCTGCAGTAAAAGCCGAAGAGAGTGAGGACATCGTACTTATTCGAGGGAGCGAGATAGTGGCATATTAGTGCAAGGAAGGATAACCAAATCTACCATGTTTTTCAGCACTACTTTAACAGTATTTTTTAGATATTATTTTTTCTCGTAACAAATCAGCATCAGTAGCAGCTAAATTTCAGCAGCATCATCGTTGAGTAGTGGCAGGAAACCCAGAGAGGTCTAGAACTTAAGTTGACTTTATTTGGCAATGGCTCTATAGTGTAATAAGAACAAAATAAGTTGTAGGAAGTAGGTGTTTCTAGCTCTGTGATTTTTTTTAAATACAGAACTATAGTTACATTTGAGTAATTTTCTTTGCAGCTGTAGTTAACAAAATAGAGTACCAAAAAGTTATCGCCAAACGTTATAATTGTTAAGTTATTTATTTTTATGTTTGATCAGAAATTATAGAAATAAATAAATATATATATTATACAAATATAGTTTACGGTGTATCTAACTATACTAATTTGGTGTCATGGATCTTGAAAATTTCAGATAAATTTAAAAAAACTTGACTTAACATAACTCTATGAAATTTAACGGAGGGAGTAAACTTCAGATATGACTATATGAGACCGAGGTTTTCGAGCTAGAGCTACAGCAAATGATCTAATGCCTTATTAGAATGATGCGTACTTAAATTAGCAAGTAAATTAGAGTTAAAAAAAATGGACTTGTTAGCGCCCGGACATCCGATCCAGGGCGCTAGCGTCGGACGGTGCCCGCGTAGCATGCAAGCGAGCGCCTCTAGCAGCGACAGACTTGCGAGCGAGCACCCTAGCAGTGCCACCAAACCGCGTGCAGGGACCGTTCGCGCCCTCTCCTGCTTCCCACGCGCATCCCATGTATAACACCCCAATCTACTTTTAAAATATTCAGATACAACACTTGCAATATAAAAAAAAAGACAAATGCAACACTTGAAACACGCCTCTGAAACATTTGCAAAAACATTTAAAAACCATTGCAAACATTACAGAACATCCAGATAAAACACTTGGAACATATATGTGAAAACATATGCAACATCCAGATAAACATACTCGCAAAAGCGTTTGAAAAACATATGAACACTGGGAATAGACGCTTGCAACATACGTGTACAACCACTGCAACATATGCAACATTCTGGTCTACTTTTTTAACATTCGTATGAAATACCTAAAACATATGTCTGGAACAACTGAAACATTTAAAACATAGGCTTAGAACATGTCTAAAAACACCCTGAAACACTTGAAAACACGGGATTATAGTTACACGGAACTATAGGTGTTTCTAGCTCTGTATTTTTTTAAATACACAACTATAGTTACATTAGTAATTTTCTTTGGAGCTGTAGATAACAAATAGAGTACAAAAAAGTTATCGCCAAATGTTATAATTGTCTAAGTTAGTTTTTTTATGTTTGATCAGAATTGATAGAAATAATATGAATATTTGTCACACAAAATAAATATATATTATACAAATATATAGTTTATGGTCAATTTTTTTTTTAAAAAAAACCTTGACTATAACGCGAGGAAATTTAACGGAGGGAGTAAAATTCACATATGAGACGGAGGTTTTCGAGCTAGAGCTACGGCAAATGATGCCTTAGAATGATACGTATTTACATCAGTAAGTAAATCAGAGTTAAAAAAATAAATAGACACGTCACTGAAGGGAAGTTTAGCATGACAATCCTCCAAGCATAATACACATCACATGTTCTTCAATTCAATTCGACTACTTGGTCTTCCGCGCGCTGCGACGCGGTGACCGAGCTTATTCCCACCGCGCGCTACTTGGTCTTCCTCGTGGTCGTCGTCGACTGCGGGCACGGCGGGTCTCGCCCTGGCCGCGGTGGGCCGCCTCGCAACGCCGCCGCCACTGGCGCCCTGGTTCATCACCGCGCACCGCGCGTCGGCCGCGCCCTGGTTGACCTCCTCCTCGAAGTCCTCCAACCGGAACGCCGGCGTCCACGGCGCCTCCGCCTCCCGCGCCCGCTTCCTGCTGCCCCGGCCGGAAGCTGCTGGTCCGGTCCCGGCGCTGTACAAGCCCCTCAGGGCACGGATGTTGGCGAGGAGCGCGTAGAACCTCTCCACCTGCTCGTCGTCTTGGTCGTCCTCCTCGCCGCAGCTCTGAACCGCCGCAGAGGCAGAGCCGTCGGCGGCGTTGGTGCCAGCGACGCCGGCAGCGGGCAATGGCGCCGGCTGCTGCTGCTGCTGCTCCACCGGAGGCACCGACTCGCCGTCGCCGTCGCCGTCGCTGGCGGTGGCCCGTCGAGCCTTCTTCGTCGTCTCTGCACCAGCTACGCCACCCATTGCTAGGCTTGGTGAAAGCGTGGCGGGCGGAATTGTGAAGGAAAATGGACGGGAGTGTGTGGAACGGAAAGCTTTGTGTTGGTTGGTGCGGTTGGCAAGTGGTTAAATAGGGGCCGTGTCGGTTCACTAGTCACTACCAAGTGCTCAACTGCAGACCGGCGCGCATCTCGTGAAGGCTCTACCGCAGCTCATTCAGAAATCAGAACTGGAGTAGTGCAAGTGCAAGGCAGCTGATCGATTTTATTACCAAGACTTGACCATTGTAGATTACAGTACTGGAGCGGTTGGTGGAGAGTTTGTTTTCACAAACATACAATAAAAATGAGATATGGATAAAGCAACCATTTTTAATGCATAATTTTAACTTTTTTTATTTTATAGACATTTGTTCTATGATGACCAAGCCAAGAGAGTTTATCTACACATGGAACTCACATATTCTTTTCTCTTCTTAAATATATTGTCACGTCATAAAAAATATCTGTGTGGCAACCTATTAATACAGATGAAACATAGATATGACCAGACTAACCAGACTGACGCTATGTTCGCTTGAACTTATCAGTCCAGCTTATTAGTCATGGTATAGTTTTATTAGATTATTTCGACATGGCATGTGTTACCAATAAATTCATTAATAGCAGCTCATCCGTACGAACACCTTTTTGATTCCAGGCCTAGGCTAGCAATTTGCATTCTTGAGCGAGCAAGAAAAATCAAAGAAAACGAATGGAACAGCTTAATCCGCCGTGACTGCGCTAATCAATACTTTATTAGGATTTGGGCACAAACCATGGGAATATAGCACAGTTCATCTGTTGGCCTGCACGAACATGTTTTATCTTGATTCGAAAAAAAAAAACTGTTCTATCCTGGCCGCGCTATGACTCTTTTGATGATTTTAGTGCTAACGACTTCACCACCGGCACTACTGGAGATCGGCTCTTTGCCGAGTGCCAAGTGGTTTGCCGAGTATTGTTTTTTGGACACTCGACAAAGACGTCTTTGCCGAGTGTTTTTTTTTTTACACTCGGTAAAGAAGCTCTTTGCCGAGTGTTTTTTTTACACTCGGCAAAGAAGCTTCTTTGCCGAGTGTTTTTTTTACACTCGGCAAAGAAAATTTCAAAGCACATTTTGAAGCAGTAAATCAATTCAAATGAAAAAGTTTTCAACTACAAAGTTGTATAACTCATCAAGATGTACAATGTTTGTTTTGGTCTTTTCTTCATATGACAAAATGAAAGTAATTTTGTTCACAAATCTAACATATCTCTCTGGTAGTTTATGAAACTACAAGAGAGATATATAAGATTTGTGAACAATGTTAGAACGACCATGTCGGATGAATAGATGATTAAACAACCAAAATAAACTTTGTATATCTCGAAAAGTTATGAAACTTTGTAATTGGCAACTTTTTTATTTGAAATCATCTTATCATGCAAAACTGTGTTTGAATTTCAAAAATTTAAAATTCGAATTTTTTCAAACGACCTCGGATGGAAAAACAACCAAAATAAACTCTGTAGATCTCGAAAAGTTATGAAACATTATAGTTGGCAAATTTTTGATTTGAAATCATCTTGTCATGCAAAACTGCGTTTGAATTTCAAAATTTTAAAATTCAAATTTAGTAAACAACCTCGGATGGAAAAACTTCCTAAACTAAAAGTGTAGATCTCGAAAAGTTATGAAACTTTGTAGTTTACAACTTTTTTATTTGAATTCGTTTAGGGCCTGAAACAAGCAATTTACACTCGGTTTAGTATAATATGTTGGGAACTAAAACGGAATCTAGACATAAGTGACAGTGTGGTGTAGTGGTAGAGGAGGTTCGCGCGCAGGGGAGGTTCGCGGGTTCAAATCCCGTCGGCCACGTTGCTGCGAAATTTACGCGAAAAATGCCGGAGATGGGCGAGCGCTGGCCGGTGGGGGCCTCCACCGATTAAAAAAAAATCCATTTTTTTTCATTTCCCCCCCCATTTTTTCGGGTTTTTTCGGTTCCAACTTTGCCGAGTGCCCGACAAAAAACACTTGACAAAGACACCTTTGCCGACCCATTTTTTGCCGAGTGTCCTTTGCCGAGTACAAATTGGGCTTTGCCGAGTGCCCCTGGCACTCGGCAAAGCCACTGAGTCCGGTAGTGCGGAGACACTCCAGTCCAATCTATTTCTGCGATGTCCTACACCTGGACCGGGTCAACCTTCTTGCTTCGGCTTATTGCTCCACTGTTATAGAGTTATTATTCCTAACTGCATGTCACCAGCTGCAATCCAATAGGCAATAGTCACTAGTGCAGAACTAAGCATCAGTTTCGGTTAGAAAACCCCCTTTAGTCCCGGTTTTACAACTGGGATTGCGAATCCACGCAGACCTTGTCTCTGGCTAGCACGTTTAGTGCTAGTTGGTGTTTTCAACCCGTACTCAAAGTTCTTTTTTTCATTTCTTTCCTTTTCATTTTATGGTTTCTGTCAAATTCAATTCTTTTTTGTTTCAATTAGCTTTTTTATACGAATTCTACACTACTAATAACACACTAATATGTATGAAACTATATATATACAAATATTTTAAGAGGTTCTATATGCATGGAATATATACATAATAAAGTCACAAAAAGCTTGAACTCATGTCCTTAGGATTTCATTCAACCCTAATCTTCAGTCGTATGGTGTCGGTGCAGAAAGTGACCAACACATAAATATTTGTAGTTTTGCCGTACATTGTGATTGGATGTGGCCTAGCACTCAATGACACAGGGTTTATACTGGTTCAGGCAAGTGCCCTACGTCCAGTTTGAGTCGGTCGATGACTTTATTTCTGAGCCCAGGTGCTCGAAGTTTGCAGTGGGGTTATAAATGAGAAGGAGAAAGATGGGGGATACAAGAGGTCCGGTCGGACTCTGGTTTGAGGGGCCGAGAGTGACGGGAGCTCCGCTATGCGCTAAGTGTTCGAGCGTGTGCTTGTGGTTTGAACCTGGTGGTTCTGTTATTGTGTCTTAATGAACTGATCGAACTTCTCCTTCGTTGGAAGAGAGCTCACCCCCTTTATAGATGAAAGGGATGGCCTTACAAGTGAGAGTGAGAGAGTACGTATGCTGCTAAGTCTTGCTGCCCACGGCGGCAGGTACAAGATGATGGTATGCGCCCACAACACTATTTAATGTTAGATGCACGTGGGAGGTTGCGTCGTCTTCTTCAAGTATAGCAGACGTCGGTGCCTGCCACACTGTTGATACCTAGAGGCATGCAAGGAGTTTTACCATATTCGTCTGGTATGGTAAATGCCGGCACCCACAACATTATTGATGCCTCAGAGACACGTGGGGGGAGCCTTACCGTATTTGTCTGGTATGGGAGTTGATGGCGCCCACAACACTATAAGGGAAAATGTCGACGCCTACAACACTGCTTCGGTTCTGTCATACCAGGGTGGCCACAGGGTACTGTCCTATAGGTGTATAGGGTACGGTCTCGGTATTGCGGTTGACTTAAGTGCCCTGCCTTACTTTCTCCATCCGTCTCCTGGTCTTTACTGAGCGGGCGTCCCCGATCGGTCGGTCCCAGACGGCTCTGATTACGCCAGTCGGAGAGGAGCTATAAGCAGGGGTTCGGCGCATTCCCGGTCGGAGAAGCGGGTCGGAGTCGGAAGTGATGTTTTGGCCAGGCCTTATGGTCGGAGAGGCCGTCCGGAGGTGGGCCGGTGATGGAAGCGAGCGTTGTTCCTCCTTTGTGAGGCCTTCTGGTCGAAGAGGCGTGCTAGAGTCAGAAGCGGGCGCCGTTCCTCCTCGGCCAGGCCTTCTAGTCGAAGATTGGATTGTCCTTCTGGCCTTTTGTTTAGGTGTTTGGACCGGTCCAAGAGTTGTGCGTCATTCGCAACGTTGTCTCTCGGACCGAGCCTTTGCTAGGAAGCCGGTCCATGAGGGACCCTAGGTTTATGTACCCGACATATGGCTACTAGGTAATATTTCTTTTCTGTCATAGTAGTACGTGCCTTTGGGATCTATGACCTCGTCCATAAGAAATCCGGACAATGCCTATTGAATTGTTTTGATTTGGTCAGCTCGCAGGACCATTTCCTTCCTCCATTTAAGCTTCAATTCGAATGAAAGGAAACACATGAATATATATGATTATATATATCAACATCATGGTAATAAATAAATTGTGTATATTTTTTTACATACTTCGAGGATCTCTTCACTTGTTCTCATTGAGTACTGCATGAGGAACTCGCAAATGTAGTATCCACATAAGTTGTTCCCCAATCCCTGCTGCAGACACCACTTTACGAGAAAAAGATTCATCATCAACCAATGAAGCATGGTAATAATGAATTGAACTAAATAAAGATACGGTGACCTAGCTAGTATTTACTGGGTATTGGACTATATCCAGAGGCACTTTCCAATTACTGTAATGGTGTTTCTGGGCGAACGTAGCCCAAGCACTACCCAACAAAATAAATAAATGGGCTTATATAAAAAAATGGCATAAGAGAGTATACAATATACGAGACCGAAATTATCACTGGAGAATATCTATCATTTCTTGGTAGTCTTCTCGGGGTTTTGTCGCTGACTCAAAGATTTTTACATGACTCCTGGGTATATCAAGGACCAGCAGTATCTAGTGAAAGCTACATGTTTATACATAGTCATAACTCATTAACTAAAGTCAACATGGAGTAAGCAAAAAAAATGTGCACAAGACATTAACACTCACTTGAAGTTGTAAGGGAAGAGTATCAGTGTCTTGTCTTGTTGCTTATCTAAGAACGTAAATAGATTATTCTTCACTTGAGGTCACCATCTATCATATGGAGTAACCATGTCTTTGAATGTGCGATTCGGATCGAAGAAACCAACATCAGTCATTCCTTTTTTCTTTAGTTTCAGCATCTCATATCTGCATATATATATTACAAAAGAATATATATAGTGTGAAGATAACTATATATAGACAATGAACTAACATGCAATTTACTTCAATTATAGAAAGAATCACTTATAGACACTAGCAGCTGAGGAGAGATTTGTCGAGAGTGTCCTGGTTTAATAGTTGGTGTAATTCATTGAACTCAATATGTAGAATATCATAGCCATTGAAGTAATGCTCTGGTCTAACTCTAACAAGAAGCCATGCCTCTTCCTTCGCACACACATTTAAGTACCATTTGTTTAACAAGAACATTTGCATACCTAGTGATGAATAGGACTTAGGGTTGACAAGACTCCTGCCATACACATAGGTCCAGTAAATATCAAAGTTAGTTGTTGGTATCGATCCTCCCCTAATGAGTTGTTGAGGTGTGAGACCTGTTGTGTCCATGCAGTCTTGGAGTGCCTCCCTATCGATTGGACGGCCTTGTGCATTTCTACAATCATCCTCAACAACTAGCGGGTCGATAGATTGCTTAGATTATTGTCCGAGCTGTGCAACATCTTTCCCTGGTCTCTTCACTTTCAGCGACGCCTTATATGACTTGTTGAGAGAGCGATCATAGTCCAATAATGGCGAGGGCTTACGTGCCTCACTCCACTTTTTCTCCACATCAATGACTTTTTCCTTAGTTCTTGTCGAGCTATGTAATGCGGCTTTGGTGGGTTTTCATAAGTTCCATCCTCTTTGCTCTTGATTCTGCTAAACTTTGTCGCCAGTTATCCAAATCTTTTTGTGCCGCCGCTTTTTTATTCCTCTTTAGACTTCTCATAAGGCCGCTTCTCCAGAGGGGCCTTTGTTTTATGATGGTTGGCTTTCTTCTTCACCGGGGGTGGGGGCCTCTTATGGCTCCATGGCCCAGGAGGCAGAGGAGGGGGAGACCAACTTGGAGGAGATGGAGATAGAGATGCAACCATGCCATGGAACGCATCATCATCGTCTAGAGCACCATCATCATCCAGAGCACTCTGATGATCATCATGGGATGCAAGAACTAGACTCAGGTTAGGAGACCTGTGAGTACAAAAATGATTGAGAGTAAATGGTTATTACGTGAGAAGCCAATAGTTGAGAATGATTATTGAAAAACTGTTTCGTTCACTTTCATCCACAGCTATCATTAGGTAGTTGAGGAGGAGGCGATGGTACCCTAGCCACCACACCAGGAATAATGATGTAGTACTTGTGCCATAAAACGAATGAATGATCTGCTTGTCCTAGGGTCTTCTCTCCATCACCTCTAGGAAAGTCAAGAGCCATTTCCCTATAGTCTTTGATAACTCTATCCACTGAGATGCTATAATATCCAGGTGGAATTGGATTCCCATGGCTTCTAGGTATCTTATCAGGGACCATAGGAGAAACAATACCGTGCACCACCACGACTGTGCTATACCCCATGGGAATGTACAACTCAAATGGCGTCAAAGGCATAGTGATGTCATCCACGGAGAAGGGCTACAATGCATCATCTTGATTTGGGAGCTTAGTGGAAGCGCAACTGCTTCTTAGCTAAGGGGGCTAATGTTGACTCCTTGCTCTGATGTTGACTGCCTTTAGCTAATCAACTGTAGTGTCACTTGCC
Organism: Miscanthus floridulus; assembly: GCF_019320115.1. Lineage (NCBI taxonomy): Eukaryota > Viridiplantae > Streptophyta > Magnoliopsida > Poales > Poaceae > Miscanthus > Miscanthus floridulus. The sequence continues at coordinate 108,832,518 of NC_089596.1, forward strand.
ATCTGATTTCCTCTTGCATTCTCGCGTCCATGTTTAGTTCTCGCTTCTGCGACCGAAGCACCGCCTCCTTTAACCTATAGATCCACTCTGTCTCCTCATCCTTCCTTCACTGGTGGCTTCTGTAGGTAGCAACATCCTCAGGGAAGCCATGCCGCCATGAAATCAACCCTTTGCCTTGCGTTCGCCCAGGGTGTTTAGGAGTCTAGAGGGCGTACGTCAGCTCATCCTTCTCTCGGTTGGGCACAAAGGCACCACTGGCAGAAACATCTACAATCTCAAAAAGTCTTTATGCTGCTGTTCTAATTTCCCCACCAACAACCGGCTCCTCGGTCTCTAGGTCCCATGATCCCCCATGTGCGAAAAACCAATTCTTAGAGCGTTTGGTCCATTTGATTAAAAATGGATGGATCCCTTTGGCAAGTAGGTCTGCTTCCATTCTTTGCCACCTAGGAATGGCACTCCTGTAGCCACTTGATCCCATTTTATGATGCTATACCTTTTGTCGCCATTCTATTGGTTGATTCTCACCCGTGCCTCACCCTCTTCCGAGGTCCTATACCTCACAAATTTAGTCTAGTCATCCCTCAACTTTTTGTATGGGCTATTATCACTAAAATATGGAGTCATATTCTTCTTGGTAAATTCATTATACAACTTCTTCTTTCAGGTCTAGAATTGTGTGGCCATCTTCTTGAGAGCCTAACTTTTAACTATTTTTTAAATCTTCATCTCCTGGTAGCTCAAAATGTGCAATGACTGAATTCCAAAGAAGGTCCTTGTCTCACTCAAAGATAAAGCTAAAGTTACGATCATCCTTCTTGTGTTTCCAATCATGGGCTCTGATCGAGAGCTTGTCCCTAACAAGAACCCCATAGTGGTTTTCAAATTTCTTTGCATTCTTTGTTGGCAGGAGCGGTTTGCTAGTATTGGGATCGACTTCTGTGACTATGTACTGTCCCTCCAACGGTTTTGTCGGGCCTCATACACTTATACTACTTTTCGTCGACATCGTTGATCTAGAGGGCTACATACGTAGAAACACAAAGATTTAGTAATACATATATATATACAAATTAATGGAATTATTTTTAATTTCATATATATAAGAGATGCAAGATTATTAATAAATATACCTCGCCAGCATTTTCTTGCACATGATTTTCTTGCACAAGTTCTTGCTCATCTTCAAAATTTAGTAAGTATTGAGAGCCGCCATCGAACTCTAGGTCGGTCTCATTCTGGTTGGGGCCATATTGAGTGTCGGCATTGATAATGTTCATCATGGCCTCATTCTGGTCGTAGTCGTCTTGTGGCTTGGCCATCTTAATTACCACAACCATATATAAATGAAAACCATACACTAGTCATGCATACGCAAATGGATTGAGTCAGTGGCTTAAACTTAAATAACTATAGACTTAAGGGGTTATTGTTTATGCCGAGCTTGATCTGGTTAGGATTATTATTTACGCCTTGGTTAGGGTTTGGAGCGGAGCTCGACCAGGTTAGGGTTTAGAGCGGAGCTTAGGATATTAGGATATATATCAACATTGGAGTATATAAATATATGAAAATTCATGTCACACTAATGTAAATATATTTCCTCTATCTAGCCATAATATGTTTCCTTATTCCCATTTGGGTTTGTGGCATCTATGTGGACACCACTGTTTTGGTTGGTGCTGTTTTTATCTTGGGCTATTGTGTAAAATGTATTGTCATTTATCTCGAACCCTTTGAATGTCAGGATATGACAAGATGGTTCCCTAGACAACAAGTACAATTGCTCATCAAGACTCTCGTCACCCTAACATTATTTTCGCAACCAACCACCGAAAGTTTCCATGTGCTGACGCGTAATCCAGGCTTTAGTCCTCCTCGGGAATTTGGATCATACAATGTCCTTATGTACCTCGATATACGGATTCACAAAGGAGGAGTTTTGCAGAACTGTGTAGTGTGCTTTATGGAAATAATCGTCCTCCTTGCCAATATATGTTTTCTTCCCTAGTGTTCCTTTTCCACTTAGTCTCCCCTCATGCCGTGATTCAGGAACACCAATCGGGTCTAGGTCAAGAATAAAATCAACACAGAACTCAATGACCTCCTCTGTTCCGTAGCCCTTGGCGATGCTTCCTTCTGGTCGAGCATGGTTGTGAACATATTTCTTCAGGACTCTCATGAACCTCTCAAAGGGGAACATGTTGTGTAGGAACACAAGACCGAGAATACTGATCTGTTTGACCAAGTGAACTAGGAAGTGCATCATAATATTGAAGAAGGATGGCGGGAAGACCAACTCAAAGCTAACAAGACATTGGACCACGTCATTTTGTAGCTTTGCTAGATGCACCGGATTGATTGCCTTCTGAGAAATTACATTGCGGAATGTGCATAGTTTCACGGTGGCTAATTGTACATTTGGAGGTAGAATCCCTCTCAATGTAACCAGAAGCAATTACGTCATAAGCACGTGGCAGTCATGAGACTTTAAGTATTGGAGTTTCTTATCTGCCACATTTATTATCCCCTTTACATTCAAGGAAAAGCCAAATGGGACCTTGATGCTGCTTAGGCATTCAAACATGCTTTCCTTCTCTTCTTTGCTAAGAGTGTAGCTAGCATGACTTAAGTAATGTCATCCATCATCTACCTTCCCTGGATGTAGGTTCTCTCATTAACACTGCAGGTCCTGTCTTGCTTCTAGTGTGTCCTTAGCTCTCCCATACACAACCATGAAGCCTAGCAGGTTCACACAGAGCTTCTTCGTCAGGTGCATCACGTCGATCGCGCTGCGGACCTCTAGGACTTGCCATTAGGGTAGCTCCCAAAATATGGACTTCTTCCACATGGGTGCATGTCCATTAGCATCATTCAAAATAGGTTGGCTGCTAGGTCCCTTTCTAAAGACTACTTGTACATCCTTGACCATATTGAATACATCTTCACCACTACGGTTGTCAGGCTTTGTTCGGTGCTTGTGGAAGAACCACCTAATCTAATACCCTCCCAAGAGTACTTGTCTTCCATTAGACACTAAGTACCCAAGAGAGTGCACTAAATCATGCCGTTCCATCGAGCACACCCCAAGGGAGAACTCGAAAATCCACGTTCTTCCATCAGGATCATAAATGAGAGAATAAAGCTTACAACATTCTTAACCATTTCTTACATCACTTTATTACAACACTAGAGTACATAAACAAGTTGAATGTAATAGCGGAATTAAGTCAGTTTTACCTGTAAAAGAGTTTATACATTTTAGATTCACATTTTTATCTTGCAGCAAAGAACAACATATGATCAGAGTTACAACAGAAATAAAGTTTAATGGTGAATCATTAACATAGTGAACATATATAAACCAGATATGATGACAGATCATAAAACTTTTCTTCTAAAGACTTTTAGTGAGGGTTATAAATAAACACTATGGTCATAGCATGAAAGGAATCCTCTCTGAGCCCACCAGGAGGTTTCCACACACAAGAGTTAGATCTATGTATCCTCCGGTCACCTACAATAGGGGAATAAAACCCTGAGTACTCAATTCTACTCAGCAAGACTTACCCGACAGGAGGAAAATTGAAGACTCCAAGGTTATGCAAGGTTATCTGGCTTGTGGGTTATTGCATCTATAGGAAGCATTACAAAATGTGCGTCCTTATATTTAATTTTATTAGCAGTCATCATTAGTTCATTTACTAACCATTCTATATAAGCACCTATGCTACTTTCAAGCATGTGGTAAGCAATCAGAACTATTTTACCATATTTCATATTCCAGTTCTTACTACGGTGCTAGACCATAGCCAAGTCGTACCATCTCAAAGAAACGGTGATTCGTGAATCAATGTATCGCAGCTAGGTACCCCAAAACACACGCCTCGCTTGTACCCTAGGTACAAATAAGACCAACCCATTCCACTCCTATCAAGGGGTACAGGTCTCCATCCAAACTTGGACTCCAAGCCTCCAACACCTAAGACACGGTCTCAGTATGGTGCTTAGACCTCCACCTAATTCCCACCCCTAAAAATCAGTCTGGAAAGAGCCGGAACCCATAACAAGAGAGTAACAAGTCTTCTCGCTCCCATAAGCGAGTATGTGCTCATGATAATAAGTCTGTGACCTGACTACCATCCACAGCAGCGGATGATCCTCAATCAACACAGGCAGAACGAGTGCAACCAGAGCCTCGATCGATTCCCCAACACAATCCATTTTCAAATCCAAAGTACAGTTCCGCCCGGTCCCCAATTATTATCCATTCATATTCCATGTGATGATAATAGTAACAATAATTTCTTTTCCTATCTCTCGCGAGTGACAGGTAATCACTTGACTTCTACCGAAATCCTTTAGCATAGCAATCTACATGATCCTGTCATACTAGTAAGACTCATAGGATATGGATATATTTATGCAAGTGGATTTCATTCAACTCCTTTAAACTTAATGCGCAAGCATAAACTAAAGTGCAAAAAAATAGGGGTTATGCACCGGGGCTTGCCTAGGTAAGATATAACCAAAATTTAGCATTCCATCATGGTGACACAATCATCAAGGCATCATCTTTTCTACTACTCCAGTCATCTCCATGATCCATCATTGTTCCTATTATGACATATGTGGATGCAACGCAGAGACGCAATTAAAAAACGGTAACCGCAACTCTTAAAATACGATTATGCCTCTCAAGCTACGAGCTAGCTCTAATGACTAACGTACTAGGCTACATATCCATGTTGTTGCATAAGGCATTGTTTCCCAATAAGTGTCTTCACAACGAGCAGCTCCCCGGCATGCCTGCGCGCGACAGCTTGGCACACCAGCGACAACTACGGTTATGCTGGCCATCGGCAAGGGTCTCCGGTGACCTATGGCATCCGAGCATCTAAGTTTTGGTAGCATGCTTCTAGAGGTAGTGGTTAGGTACCAGGAGAGGCACTATAGCATAGCCGACCATGGTGGCGGTTGGGACAACACATTTTGTGACGACGACGAGGCCGTACCGATGACCTAGAGCCCTAACGGAGGTAACATAGTGGCAGAAAAGTAGTCAGAGCTCATCAAGGTGCACACGGTGGTGATGGTTGAAACCTAGAAGGGCTGAGGTGGTCTGGCCACGTGCGAGCTGGCATGGCAGCGATGCTCTAAGGCGGACACTGACGCATCACCTCATCACCGATGCAGCTTTTGACCAAAAGAAGGCGAGCACCGGCATGAGGGTGTCAATGAGAGCTCGAAACACCCATCAATTGAACTGCTACTGGTGGCAAGAGGCTCACCCTCAACACGAGTACGACATGGTGGCGAAACTGATCGGGGTGAGCAAAAACTCAAATCTGGTCGATAATAGGGCTTGCCTGCACCTTGGTGCGGGTCGGGCTGCTAGATAGCTTCTATTCCTAGCTACTGTTGCACTGAATCTAGATAAGAAGCGGCGTGGTTCCATCGGTGGTAAAGGGAAGACAGGGCAGCGACCCTTCAAGGCTCGACCAAGTTTGGCTAAGGCTGTGTTAATGAAACGAGGGCATCCACATGGGCGAGGCTCAGAGAGAGCGTGTCGTGAGTGCCGGGATGGGATGGCTCGGCCTTGGAGGGACACGAACGGTGGTAGCAAAATAGTGATCACACGCAAGGCTTTCGTGCAGGGTCGGGGCAACGAAACAACACGTGGGGAGGGTAGCGACACGGCGACTGCTCCACGTGCGTGAGGCTACACCCTCCCTATAGCTTTATGGTGGGACCAGCTCAGTAAGGCCAAGCGACATGACAAGAGTAGTGTGACGCGTAGGTGAGGTGCACGGCTGAGAGCGTGTTGCGCATGATGGGGCAGCTGCAACCAAGGCACATCAGATCTATGCGTCACGGTGTCAGCCCGACATGCAGTAATGGCATGCGCGAGGGGCCTCAATCGTGTGCTCAGCTCTGCCAAGGATGCAACTGTAGTGTGCAATAGCAGCATGGCAGTGCAGCGGCCCAACCTTGCCACAGCTGGCAGCCATGCGTAGCAACGGGCCAGACGGCGGCGCGCATGCGGTAGGCCATAGCCTGTGGGATAGAGCACGGCCAGCGGCTATGGCATGATGAACCGATGTGGTGACCATGACCACAGGTCACAACCACCAACAATCGTGACCTTCTTGCAACTTTACGAGATTTTTGCATGGCCCAAACGAGCTCAAACCCCTCTAACCCCTACCCCCATTACAAAAATCACACTTCGATGCAATCAACAGTGCCAAAACATAGCTATAGTGTTTAACTAAATTTTTTAGAAATTAATTGCCAAAATGGCATTGTCTACTACCTTTCCAAACTTAGAAAAATTAAAGATTTCAGTTTTGGACTAACAGCCACTAGCCCTTTTGCCAAAATTTTAAAATGTCTAAACCTTGTTAACTCCATCCAACAAGTATGCCATGCAATAGTCCATAATTCATACTATCTCATAGGAACAAAACATTTAAGCACTATTTAATTATTTTGCTCAATATAATTCGCCAAAAATGGCACTTTAAACATGGTTCAAGTGTTTACCGACTTAACGAAAAGGGTTGATTTTAATTTCCAATTCGCTTTTTGAGCTCCAAAGAACATTGGTTAACAACCTTCATTTTCAAAAATTAAAGTTGTATTTTCAACTTTACTTAAGTACTACACACAAGTTATATTTTATTTTTGTTTATATAAATTGTTTTTCGTGCCAAACAATTAAAATGACTTATCCGATTCTTCCTGTTAGGATTTTCATTAGCACTTTTACATACTAAGTAAGTTAACTTGGATATTTAGTTGAGTCCATAAAAGTGAGTCACATAGAATTCGCTTATCATTTTATGTGTGTTTTAAAATTTTAAAACCCGAAAACTTGTTTGGCTAATCTCTCTCGGGCCTCAATCTCGGTGCTAAGCAAGCTCATAACACTAGGGGTGTTACAGTGCTCTGCCTTACCTTTAAAATGCTTGCCTCTCTTTCTTAGGGTGTGATTTAATAGAAGAAATCGATGATGGCCCATGTGCATGACCTTTCGACATTTTTTCAAAAATATACTTTCCATGTCATCAAAATAGTGCGTGCATGCATTATATCCCTTGTTTGATTGTCTTAAAAGATTACTAAGAGTAGGCCAATGATTGATTGTAACAAACAACAATGCTCGCATGTTAAAGTGTTCCTGTTTGTACTCATCCCACACACATACGCCTGTGTTGTTCCACAAAAGTAGAAGTTCCTCAACTAATGGCCTTAGGTACACATTAATGTTGTTGCCAGGTTGCTTCAGGCCTTGGATGAGCACTGACATCATAATGAACTTCTGCTTTATGCACAGCCATGGAGGAAGATTGTGGATACATAGAGTAATAGGCCAAGTGCTATGACTGCTGCTCTTCTCCTCGAAAGGATTCATGCCATCCGTACTTAAAGCAAACCTTAAGTTTCTTGCATCATCTACAAAGGAATTCTCTATCGATTACTCTCCACTAGGACCCATCAGCGGGGTGTCATAACATATTGTCTATCTTACGGTCTTCTTTGTGCCATCGCAGCAACTTTGCATGCTGTTTGTTTCTGAACAAATGTTTTAAGTGTGGTATTATAGGAGCATATCACATCACCTTGGCAGAGACTCTCTTTCTAGGACGTTCACTGTCGCCCTCAATATCACCAGGGTCATCTCGCTTGATCTTATTGTCGGTGTTTCGGACCGGGGGGTCCTCAACCAACTAGTGAATTTGTGCTGCGTGTTCCCAATCCTGGATGGTGATGCAAAGAGACACAAGGATTATACTAGTTTAGGCAATTGGTGCCCTACGTCTAGTCTGAGAGATTGATCTTGTATTCTTTGCACCAAAGTGCTTGTAGTAGGGGGTTACAAGCATGGTGAGAGAGGGAGCTAGTCCCAGGTCTCGGCGGGAAGTGATGTGGGCTGCTTGAGACGTTGCTCTCAGGCGGTAGGGAAATGTGCATGTAACAGGGTGTTGTTCTTCGTGAGTGCCTCTGTCTCCCCTAGAAATGGCCCAAGTCATTTCCTTTTATAGTTGAAGAGAGGACAAGGATAGTACATGTGCTAACTATAAGGCGTTGTGCGAACAGAGGCGGTGTGTTCGAGCCCTGTAGCATGTTCCTGTAGCGGCGTGGTCGTCGGAGTGGTCTGTCCTTGAGGCGCTGGGGCAACGTGCCGGTCACATCCGATCCTGTACGTCACGGAAGCTTCAGGGCTGCCTCAAAGCAGGTGCGGTGGTCAGCGTGCGGTCGTTGTGGGTTAACTGTGCATGAGGCCGGGGCTTGGTTGGCGCCGAGGCCAAACCGTGGTGGGGGTCTCGCTAGATGTGAATCTCGAGATGGCCGAGGCCCTGTCGTAGGGTGTCGAGGCTTGGGGGGAAGCGGTCGTTCTGGTGCGCTGGTTCAGAGGCGATGATGACCAAGGCCAGGCTTCCCATGCTGTGTTGTCTTTGGGGTGGGGATCGCAGGGCACAGTGTAGTGCGGGCGCTGATCGTGGGCATAGCGCTAGAATACAGTGGTCGGTAATACCCGCCGTGCCCTGTTTCAGCCGGTATGGCGCTGATGCGACTTCTTGTCCCATCGGCCACTCCGTGGTGTCGAGCCGCCATCCGGCTAAGATTGCAGAAGTGGTTGACGCATTAATAGGACGTGACATGCTGTCGGGAAGACCGGTCGAGGCGGGGGTGACAGGTTATTGACAAGCCAGCCTCGAGCGATATAGAGGATAGCAGTCTCATTCGAGGCTGTACGCGAGAGGCCTCGGGCGAGACAGAGATTGAGTCTCCTTGCCGAGACCTTCCGCAAGAGGCCTCACGCGAGATGGAGATTTAGCTCCTTGCCGAGGCCTTCCACGAGACGCCTCACGCGAGGCAGAGATTTCGTAAGGGCGTCGAGACCTCCTGTGCGAGGCCTTAGGCGAGGCGGAGAGCCAGTGGGCTCGGACAGGGCCGGCGATGAACCCATGGCTTACCTTCTGGCTTCGTTGTTGATGGGATTTAAGTGACTCTTTTAGTGTACGCTCGGGGTACCCCATTTTATGGTACCTGACAGTAGCCCCCGAGCTTTAGGGGGAGTGCGTGCACTCTCCCTAAGGGTTTGTCAAGATTTGGCTTGTAGCGGCCCCTGCAGGGATTGTGTTTTGCTCCTTGAGGTTTAGGTGCGTGCACGCGAGCGCACCCGCCGGGTGTAGCCCCCGAGGCCCTGGAGGAGTGGATTTTACTCCTCCAGGGGCTTTTTTCATGTTTTGAGTGAGGAGTTTTTATCGTATTTGCCGAGCCCACAAGTGTGAGTTCGGGTCATGGGGTTTCGGCAAGGTCGTAGGGAGAGCCCCCGAGCCTCTACATGAAGCAAGAGGGTGGTCAGGGGTGCCCCTGATTTTTTGTGCGACCCTCATGCTTCCTTTTCACTCAAAAGGAGGGGTGGAATGTGCCAGGCTACCCTCGGTGGGCACGAGCGGTGGCACTTCCTGTGAGCTGTTATCGGGTAAGTCCGAGTGGAGGCCCGTGCCCCATTCACTAGGGGACGGCTAGCGGTCCGAAGATGCACTCCAAGAGTGCTGGAGGGTTTCTCTAGTGGGTGCCGAGGCCGTTTGTTGGGCCCCAGTGGCTCGGTGCCTCCCTACGGTGGGATCCCATTCAGAGACCTCCCTGCCGGTCTCGGACATGACTTAGGACACCTCGAGCGATTGTTCACTCGGGCCTCGGCCATTCACGGGCTCACCCATAGTCGTCCCTGACTCTGTTGCCCTAGGGCGGCTGTCGAAACCTCAGGGGGCCTAGCCTTCGAACCCCTGGACCGTAACGGGCTCGGTGCCCTTTATTGTATTTGTAATGAAACTTCTAGCGCGGGCTTAGGTCGCTTGTCTTTGTCTTAGATGCAGGAGGAGCCCCCGAGCCTCCGCCCGGAGCGAGAGGGCAGTCAGGGGTCCCCTGGCTTTTTTGTTCGACCCTCACATATCCTTTTCGTTTGGACAGAGGGGTTGTTTGCCGAGCCCATTCAGGTGCGAGCTGGAGCCACTGGGTCTCGGCAAGATTGCAAGAAGAGCCCCCTAGCCTCTGCACGGAGCGAGAGGGCCATCAGGAGTTCCCCTAGCTTTTTGTACGCCCCTCATGCATGAGGGTTTGTTTGCTGAGGCCCCTTTGGGTGCGAGCCTAGGTCACAGGGTCTTGGTATATCTGCAGGAAGGGCTCCCTAGCCTCTACACGGAGCGAGAGGGCCATTAGGAGCTCCCCTGGCTTTTTGTATGACCCTCGCGCTTCCTTTTCGCTCAGAAGGAGGGGTTGTTTTGTCGAGCCCCTTCGAGTGCGAGCCGAGGTCGCTAGGTCTCGGCAAGGTTGCAGGAAGAGCCCCCTAGCCTCTGCATAGAGCAAGAGGTCCATCAGGAGCACCCCTGGCTTTTTTGTACGACCCTCACACTTCTTTTTCGCTCGGAAGGAGGGGTGGAATGTGCTAGGCTACCCTCAGTGGGCACGAGCGTTGGCACTTCTGGTGAGCTATTATCGGGTAAGTCCAAGTGGAGGCCCGTGCCCTGTTCGCTAGGGGACGGCTAGCAGCCCAGAGACACACTCCAAGAGTACCGGAGGGTTTCTCTAGTGGGTGCCGAGGCCATTCGTTGGGCCTCGGTGGCTCAGCGCCTCCCTACGGTGGGATCCCATTCGGAGACCTCCTTGCCGGTCTTGGACACGACTTAGGGCATCCCAAGCATTTCGCTTGCTTGGGCCTCGGCCCCGTGTGGGCTCGCCCACGATCGTCCCTGACTCTGTTGTCCTAGGGTGGCTGTCGAAACCCCTAGGGGCCCAGCCTTCGAACCCCTGGACCGTAATAGACTTCAGAGCCTGGTTCCTTCATCTGAAAGGAATAGGGCGGGGGGATATCTTTCCCATTGGCTTGGCAACGACTGGCATGCCTTTTGAGGTGGTTTTTTGGGGAGGCGGAACAACGCCTGCCGCCGCAGTAGTTGGGCGCGACGTGGTGGATGGGACGTAACTGTTCCCGCAATTAATGAGAAAAAAGGTGGGCACATGGGCGATAAAATCGGATCAGGGTTAACCACGCTGGATCCAGGGGAAACTTCCCCGATTTCATCGCTCGTCCATTTCGCCTTTACCCTGCATAAATACTCAAAGAGCCTCGCCCCTCCTCACCTTACCTTGCCTGCGTTAGTTCTGCCTCCATCAAGACGTCGTTGGAGCAGCGGGTGCCGGGAAGAAGAAGGGAGAAGAGCGAGCCATGGAGAGAGCGAGAAAGAGAGAGAGAGAGAGAAACTCACCGCCACATTAGATCCCTCCATCGCATCCATGGCCGGCGACATCGTTGTCATCGAGGCAGACCCTTGGGATCCGTCTGATGTCACCGCAGAGATGCTTCAGTCGCTCGTTGATGGCGGACTCCTTCGTCTGGTGATGGACCCCAACAGGCCAGAGTGGATCACTCCGTTGGGTGAGCCAGAGCCGAGGCCTCACGACGGTTACATCGTGAGTTTCGTCTCCTTTCACGAGCGTGGCCTCGGCGTCCCAGCGGATTAGTTCATGCGGGCGCTCTCATACTACTATGGCGTGGAGCTCCACAACTTTAGCCCCAACTTCATCGCACAGGCGGCCATCTTTGTTGCCGTCTGCGAGGGGTACTTGGGGATTGCTCCCCATTGGGAGTTGTGGCTCCATCTCTTCTGGGCGGGGCATACCACTAAGCCGACGAGCACGTCGGGCATGAGGAAAGCGACGAGGGCCGGTGGCTGCACTCCCCAAGTGCGCCAAGACTGCCAGCACCTCTACAATCCAGCCCAGCTCGCGTCATCCAATCGCCGATGGTACACGAGCTAGTTCTATCTTTGTAATAATGATGGAGGACTTCCCCCCTACACTAGGCGGATTGTGGGGAGCTACCCAGAGAGGTGGAAGTATGACGTCCCAAGGGAGGATCAGCCCAAGCTGCAACCACTTCTGGAGGGGCTGGAGAGGCTACGGGGCCGTGGCCTTACCACGGCTATGGTCGTGGCTGCCTTCCACCGCTGGAGGGTGCTGCCGTTGATGGCTTGGCGGCAGCGGCTGTTTGAGATGAGGCCGGGTGAGCCCAATGAGGGCATCTGGATGTCCTCCTCCGCCCTTTCCGATGAGGAAATTCTTCGTCGGGTGGGGGAGACAGTGGAGGTGAAGCTGAGGGGCAGCAACTTGACCCCCATCGCGATGCGCCCGTCGCAGTGGTTCCTCTCGCTGGTAAGTCGTGCACCGCTATAGCCCCCGAGCCTCCTCCGTTTCTCCTTCTTGTTCCCTTATGCGCGTTTGCCATTCCTGCAGGGGAAGAGGGACATGCGCACCTCTCCGCCACCTGTTCCCGAGGACACGAGGCGGTGGGCGATCAACCGGGCGCACACCGAGGCGTAGAAAAAATGGAAAGACGCCAAGGCAGCGAAGCGTACGAAGAAGATCCTCGCGCATGCGGAACTGGATAAGCGCCGCCGGCAGCAAAGGAAGGATGGCCTCCTATTGGAGGAATCCCCGTCGCCATCAATATTGATGGATGCCTCGGATGGGGATGACGAGGACAGGATGGGGCGAGGTCCCCTGGACCATCTCCCTGACATAGGGGAGGTGGTGCCCGGGGCGTTGGCAAGCAGCCCAGCACTCCCGGGAGGAAGAGGAGGAGCTGACCCGGGGTCGGCAATTGCCTGCTCCGGGGCTGAGGCCGACATGCCTGAGGCGTGGGCATTGGGCAAATGCGCCGTTAGCCTAGTGGGCTCGGCAGCGGCGGCGAAGCAAGTGGCAGCGGAGGCAATGCAACTACCCCCGCAGAGGACCGAGGGGGCGCCGGGGTCCGTTGAGGACCAACCGGCGCCGATGGACATGGAGGCCATGCCTCTGCCGCCGCCACCACCTTTGCAGACAAGGGTCGCTGTGGCGAAGCGGTTGCCGCCCCGCTCGAGGTAGGTGTATTTTTGGTGGGGTCGCAGTGCTTTCCGTTCGTTCTTTTGTCTCATCCTGACCCCATGAACGTCTTGTCCTTAGCTGGAAGCGACCTGCAGAGGTGCCTACCTTGGTGCCCCTTAAAGCGCTCAAGGTTAACCCCGGTTCCACCGCCCACTGGGTGGTGGAGGCGCATGCCACCCTACAACATGGTGCGGCATCGGCGAGGGCCGACCCAAAAGAGCCGGCCACCCAAGGAGGGGCAGCCGAGGTGGCCCTGACGTAGGAGGGGTAGGGAGTGCCTTCGCCCCGCGATGGTGAAACCCATGAGTCAGATGCAGCCGAGGTTCCCTTGGCCACCGAGACCACCGGGACCGAGGTCCCCGGGGTTTCACAGGTCGGGGCGATGGAGGCTACGGCGCCTAGGACCATCGAGGCGGCTACGGCAGGCACCGGAGCCCTTGCGACCACCGAGGCCACGATGGTGGAGGCCGGAGCCCCCGAGACCACCGAGGCCACAATGGCAGAGGCCAGAGCCCCCAGGTCCACCGAGGCTGACGTGAATGCGGCGAGGCTGTCGGCCAGGAAGCGGAGACGAGGGCCACGGAGGCCTTGGCGGCACCTTTGGTTCAAGGCCCACCGCCGTTGCGGGAGAGCACTCGGGAGGTGGAAGTTCTTCTGATCTCCTCCGATGATACTTCTCGGGCGTAGGAGATGGCCAGTGCCGAGGCGGCCGGTGTCGTGGAATAGCCGGTTCCAACCCCGGGCGAGGGAAGCTCAGCCCTCGTGCGGGTGCGACCCAAGCCCCACGGGTGGAACCACCCGCGTGTCTTGTGGCAAAGCTGGGATGATCCTGAGGCAGAGCCTCTATTTGCCCTCAAGGACACGGCCAAGGGTGGTCGCTGGGACATGTTCGAGCAGTACCACCAACTGGCAGAGCGGTCTCTACGGACGGCGCTGTTCGTGGTGGCCAACGATTTACCCAGAGTCGCCCAGGTTCGTGCTTTCTTTTCCCATGCGGTGGTCTTTTTTTGAGTTTTCTTTGTAGGGATTGACCCATGTTCTGTTTTCCCCAGGAGCTCGAGACCCGGTCTCTTGGGAAGTCGGTCTTTCTCTGGTGGGAGAGGGATGTCTGGGACCAGCTTCAGCGGTAGAAGGGCCTTCTTGCAGGCGCCAACGAGCTCCTATCGGTGCGGAGCGTAGAGGTGGAGGACCTCCGCCTTCGTTGTGCCAACGCGAAGGTCGAGGTGGCCATGGCTCAGGAGCAGCTCGCCCCTCTGGCGGCACGGGTCAAGGAGTTGGAGGAGGAGCTCACCCACGCGGCCAGTGATCGGGATGCCTTCAGGTCTCGAGCCGAAGAAGCTACGGTCTCAGCCACAGCTCTTGCTAGGCAGCTAGGGGCGGAACAGAATGCGCACCAGCTGATGAAAGGCACTTTGGATGAGGCCCTTGCAGCGGCTAAGGCCTCACGAACCAAGGCTGTGGTTTGGAGGAGAAAGGCCGAGGGTGAGTCCTAGTCCCCTCGTTTTATTTTCTTTTCCTTATGTTCGCTCCCTAACCTCCTGGTGTGACGCAGAGATGGGGAGTGAAGCTTCCAAGGTGGCCGAGGCTTCACGAGTCAAGGCTCAGCATCTGAGGGAGAAAGCCGAGGCCTTTCGGGTCAAGGCCCGACACTGGGAGCTTAAGGCCAAGGGTGAGTTCCATAGGCTTCCACCCCTATTTAGGTTGTTTTTTCCCCTCGCTCAACCCCGATCCCTTTTCTGTGGTGTAGAGTCAGAGGAGGAGGTTACCCAGGCAACCGAGGCTTCCAGCGCGGTGCAGACGGTGCTCGAGACCGAGATCGGGGAGTACGAGGCGCTGAAGGGTGCCGCCCGCGCCGCCTGCGAGGCCCTGGTGGTCGAGGGGGTTCAGTCAGGCAGCTCCCTTGGGAGCCGTCTGATTGCGCTGAGCGGTCAAGTGCGTGAGCGGCTCCGAGGAGCGCTACATACGGGCATCAAGCGCGCACTGGCCGTCATCGCCTCACACTACATCAGTGTTGACCTCCAAGCCATCAGCGATGGCTACATCTTGCCCGATGATGACGATGAGGCCGACGAGGTGGTGACAAAGCTGTTGGAGGCAGCGGAAGGCCCTGGCACCACGCTGGCAACGTTGTTTGAAGAGGAGGTGGTCCCTCCCCCGCCGTCTATCGATGCCGGAGGTGCTGAGCCTTGACCTGGGCCCAAGCGGCCATGTAAATAGAGTAGGAATTAAATTTGTATCGTAATGCTTGTGGCCGTCGAGGCCTTTCTTTTTAAAGTACTCGTGTTTCTTTAATCGTTTGTTTTATATTTTTGAGCCTCTGCCCTCTTGTTGTCTCTGATCTGATTTCTTTGCAAAAAACCTCTTTTGAGCCTAAGCCATCCCCTGGGCGAAAGGTGGTGAGGGAGCACCGTAGCCCAGAGGCTTATGCCATCTCGCGACTCAACCGGCCTTCTGGCCCTGAGACGGGCTTTTGGTCCTTGGGTTTTCCGCAACCGATTCATCAGAGCGTGCTAGAGGGTTTGGCGTAGGAATTTTTTCGAAAAACGACTAAAAATGGCACATGGGACTTTAGGGGGAATCCCCCATCTAGCCCCTAAGGGAGATTTGGTTCTATAGAGGCAGAGCCAAGTCTCCCTTATAGTGTCATCGTATTGCCGAGACCAACGATAGGCTTGGGGAATTTCTCAAAAAATTAGAACAACTAAAAAACAGGTTTCAATTGTATTCCAAGAAACAATATATACAATGCTTAGAATTTTAGGGATAAAAGCGACGTAGCTGTTCTATGTTCCAAGCATTGGTGAAGATTTCACCCTTTTCATTGGCTAGCTTGTAGGTCCTGGGCTTCAGCACTTGGGCGATGATGTACGGTCCTTCCCATGGTGGGGTCAGCTTGTGGCGGCCCTTGTTGCTTGTGCTAGCCTCAACACCAGGTCGCCTACCTTCAAGTCTCGGCCTCGAACACGCCAGGCCTGATAGCGTCGTAGGGTCTGTTGGTATTTAGCCGAGTGCAGCAGCATGACGTCTCGGGCTTCCTCTAGTTGGTCGAGGGCGTCCTCTCGGGTGGTGCGGTTGCTTCATTTATTATAGGCCTATAGCCTTGGGGAACTATATTCCAAGTCAGTGGGGAGGATGGCCTCGGCCCCATAGACCAGGAAGAAAGGCGTGAACCCCGTGGCTCGGCTTGGGGTGTTCCTTAGGCTCCAGATGACCGATGGGAGTTCGGCGAGCCAATTCTGGCCAAACTTCTTCAACCGGCTATAAATTCTTGGCTTGAGGCCTTGTAGGATCATGTCATTGGCACGTTCTACTTGGCCATTGGTCCTTGGGTGTCCTATGGCCGACCAGGCCACACGGATGTGGTGGTCGTCGCAAAACATCAAGAATTTTTTGTCGATGAACTATGTCCTGTTGTCGGTGATGATGGTGTTAGGGACCTCGAACCTGTGGATAATGTCAGTGAAGAACAGCACTGCTTGCTCGGATTTGATTCGATTGATCAGACGAGCCTCAATCCATTTGGAGAACTTGTCGATTGATACCAGTAGATGGGTGTAGCCCCCGGGGGCCTTTTGTAGAGGCCCAACCATGTCGAGCCCCCACACGGTGAATGGCCACGTGATGGGGATGGTTTGGAGGGCCAAGGCCAGGAGATGTGTCTGCCGAGCATAGTACTGGCATCCTTCATAGGAGCGTACTAGCTTGGTGGTGTCGGCGACCACCGTCGCCCAGTAGAACCCTTGGCGGAAAGCGTTTCCCATGAGCGTCCGAGGCACCGCATGGTGCCCACAGGCCCATACGTGCAAGTCCCAAAGCAGGGCTCGGCCTGCCTCGGTGGTGATGCATCATTGGAGGACACCGGAGGGACTTCGCCTGTACAATTTGTTATTACAGAGGATGTAAGTCTTGGCTCAGTGTGCAAGCCATCGGGCTTCGGTCCTGTCACTAGGAAGCTCCCCCCGATCAAGCCAATCAAGGAATGGGATTCGCCAATCCACATCTTGGTCAGTCTAGGGAGGCTCGGTGCTAACTTCCATGATCTCGGGCTTGGTCAAGAGAGTCTCGGTAGCAAAGGGGGCGTCGAGCCCCGTCGTGGGTTCGACAGGTGGGCCCTCCTCTGCTACCAAGGTGTAGTCAATGGAAGGTTTGTAGAGGTCCCTGGCAAAGACGTTCAGGGGGACCAGAGCCCGTGCCGAGGCCATCTTTGCCAGTTCATCAGCGTCCTTGTTGTACTTCCGCACGATGTGGTTTAGTTTGAGACCATCGAACTTGTCTTCTAGGCGATGTACCAACTTGCAGTAAGCCTCCATTTTGGGGTCGAGGCAGTTTGACTCCTTCATGACTTGATCAACAACGAGCTGTGAGTCGCCCCGAACGTCGAGACACTGTACCCCAAGTTCGATGGTGACATGCAAGCCATTGACGAGGGCCTCGTACTCAGCCACGTTGTTGGAGGCGGCGAAGTGGAGCCGCACCATGTAGCGCATGTGTACTCCGAGGGGCGAGATGAAGAGGAGACCTGCGCCTGCCCCGGTCTTCATCAGAGACCCGTCGAAGTACATGGTCCAGCATTCTATCTAGACTTGAGCAGGTGGTAATTGGGTGTCGGTCCACTCAGCCACAAAATCGGCCAAGACCTGAGACTTAATCGCTTTTCGAGGCACAAAAGTCAAGGCTTCCCCCATAAGCTTGACGGCCCACTTGGCTATCCTGCCCGAGGCTTCCCGGTTATGGACTATCTCTCCCAAGGGGAAAGACGATATCACGGTCACTGGGTGGGACTTGAATTAGTGACGTAGCTTGCGCCGGGCTAGGACTACGGTGTAGACCAGCTTCTGGATGTGGGGGTAGCGTGTTTTTGTCTCGGAGAGTACTTCGTTGATGAAGTAAACAGGTCGTTGGGTGGGTAGAGCATGCCTCTCTTCCTGCCTTTCTACTACTACGGCAGCATTGACCACTTGGGTCGTTGTGGCGATGTAGAGTAAGAGGGCCTCGTCCCTGACCAGGGGTACCAGGACAGGAGGATTTGTGAGCAATGCTTTGAGCCTATCAAGGGCTTCTTCAGCCTTGGGGGTCCAAGAAAAGCGCTCGAATTTTCTCAAGAGTCGGTATAGAGGCAAGCCTTTTTCGTCAAGGCGCGAGATGAAGCAGCTCAGGGCCGCAAGGCATCCCATGACCCTCTGCACTCCCTTGAGGTCTCTGATTGGTCCCATGTTGGTTACGGCCGAGACCTTCTTTGGGTTGGCTTCGATGCCGCGCTCTGAAACTATGAATCCCAAGAGCATGCCTCGGGGGACCCCGAACACACACTTCTCGGGATTGAGCTTGATGCCCTTCTCTCTAAGGCATTTGAAGGCTATCTTCAAGTCGTTGATGAGATATTTGGCCTTTCTAGACTTGACCATGATGTCGTCCACATAGGCCTCGATGGTTCGCCCAATGTGGTTGCCAAAGACCTAGGTCATGCACCGCTGGTACATAGCCCCCGTGTTTCTGAGGCCGAAAGGCATAGTCACGTAGCAGTACATGCTGAATGGGGTGATGAAAGAAGTCACAAGCTGGTCGGACTCTTTCATCTTGATTTGATGGTAACCAGAATACGCATCAAGGAAAGACAGGGTCTCGCACCCCACAGTGGAGTCAACGATCTGATCGATTTAGGGTAATGGGAAGGGGACTTTTGGACAGGCTTTATTCAAACCGGTGTAGTCTACACACATCCTCCATCTCCCATTTTTCTTCCTAACTAACATGGGGTTAGCCAACCACTCTGGGTGGGACACTTCCTTGATGAACCCAGCCGCCAAGAGTTTCTGCACCTCCTCGCCGATGGCCCTACGCTTTTCCTCGTCGAATCGGCGCAGGCGTTGCTTCACCGGTCTAGAGCCGGCCCAGATGTCCAAGGCGTGCTCGGCGACCTCCCTCGGTATGCCCGACATGTCCGAGGGACTCCATGTGAACATGTCGGCATTCGCACAGAGGAAGTCGACAAGCACGGCTTCCTATTTGATGTCGAGGGTGGCGCTGATCCTCAGCGCCCGGTCGTCGAGGCAGGTGGGGTCGACCGGGACGAGCTTGATGGCCTCCGCGGGCTCGAACGCCCCCGCACGACGCTTGGAGTCGGGTGCCTCACCACTGAGTTGGTCGAGGTTGGTGATGAGGGTCTCGGCCTCCGTGAGAGCCTCGACATACTCGATGCACTCGACGTCGCAGTCGTATGCATGTTCGTACGTGGACTCGATCGTGATGATACCGCTGGGGCCTAGCATCTTGAGCTTGAGGTAGGTATAGTTGGGGACTGCCATGAACTTGGCATAGCACGGCCGCCCTAGGATGGCATGGTAGGTTCCCCCAAACCCGACCACCTCGAAGGTAAGGACCTCCTTACAGTAGTTGGAGGGGGTGCCGAAGCAGACGGGAAGGTCGATGCGCCCGAGGGGTCGCGTGCGCTTCCCTGGCATAATGCCGTGGAAAGGTGCGGCATCACCTCGGAGCCTCGACCGGTCGATCTCTAAGAGCTCCAAGGTGTTGGCATAGAGGATATTGAGGCCGCTGCCTCCATCCATCAACACCTTGGTGAGTCGGGTGTTGCCGATGATCGGGTCGACAACAAGTGGGTACTGCCTGGGATTCAGAACATGGTTGGGGGGTCATCTCGATCAAAGGTGATCGCCTCCTAAGACTAGTCAAGGTACCAGGGAGTGGCCACCTTGACCGAGAAGACCTCTCGGCGTTCCCTCTTTCACCGCCGCACCATAAGGCACGCTGAGGGTCCGCCGAAGATCATGAAGGCATTGTGAACCTCGAGGAACCCATCGTCCTTGTCATCATCCTGATCGCTGGTGCCCTTCTGCTTGGCATCGTCATCGAGGAGCCTGAGCCTGGCGTAGTAACGCCGCAGCATGGAGCAATCCTCGAGGGCGTGCTTTACCAAGCCTTGGTGGTAAGGGTAGGGTTCCTTAAGCATGTCATCGAAACGCCTGGGGCCCCTAGGGCCTCAGGGATTCTTGCATTCTGTGGCCGCGACTAGATTGGCCTTGAGGATGGCCCGCTTCCCCTGGTGATCCTTTTTCTTTCTTTTGGGGAGGTGGGGAACCGAGGCCTCGGGGGCCTCATCCCTCCGCTTGCCCTTGGCGTCATTCTCGGGGAAGATGGCCCCTACAGCCTCTTCGCCCGAGGTGAAGTTGGTGGCGATGTCAAGGAGCACAGCAGCCGAACGCGGCATATTCCGGCCTAATTCTCGGCCAATTCTCGGCAGGTGGTGCCAGAGAGAAAAGCCTAGATGATCTCTGAGTCGCCGACGCTGGGCAACTCGGTACACTATTTAGATAAGTGCCGGATGAAGTCTCAGAGAGACTCATCTAGTTTCTGGCGATAGCTCTTAAGGTCCCAGGAGTTTCCAGGGCGCACGCATGTGCCTTGGAAATTCCCGACGAAGATCCTAACCAAGTCGCGCCAGTCGTGGATCTGAAAGGGAGGAAGGTGCTCGAGCCAGGCTCACACCGAGTTTGACAAGAGCAAGGGGAGGTTGCGGATGGTGAGCAGGTCATCGTCCGCGCTGCCTAGCTGACAAGCCAGGCGGTAATCAGCAAGCCAGAGCTCGGGGTTGGTCTCGCCGCTATACTTGGTGAGGTTGACTGGCTGGTGAAACCAGGCTGGAAACTGAGCATTGCGGATGGCTCTGCTGAAGACCCGAGGGCCAGGTGGTTCAGGAGAAGGACTACAGTCTTCCTCACTATCATAACGGCCACCTCGATGTGGATGGTAGCCTCGAGCGGGCCCCTCACTGTTGTGGCGTCGTCGTCGGCCAACCACCTTGCGGTCACCCTACGCCTTGCATCGGTTGTCGAGGCGGTCATGGACCGAGGGGACCCTATTGATTATCGGTGCCCGAGCGGGCTTGGGACGAACTGAGGCCTCCCTATTCTGTTGATGTGGTGCTGAGGGGAGGTCCAAGACGGCTTCGCGCCGCCGAGAGGCGGAACTCTCTACCTACTGCACCACGGTGGTCTCGAGGAGATCCCGGAGCTCACCATGAACCTGTCGCCCTTCTGTGGTGGAGGGCTCGGGCATTGCGCGCACTAGCATTGCCGCAGCCATGACATTCTGGCTAGCGCGATTGAAGATTGGGGGACAATCGTCCCCTTCGTCATTGTTGATGCGGTGGTGTACGTCGTGAGCCCGTCGCCGGGCTCCTCTGCCATCACCATGGCCCTACTGCTCCTGCTCGAGAGTGTTTTGGAGTTGTTGCAGAAGGAGCCAATCTTGCTCAACCTTGGCCTGAAGCTCACGGAGCTGCTCCAGGTCCGGATGTCGAAATTGTCTAAGGGCAAGGTTCTCGTTCCGTGCTACCGGTGGGACGATGCGTGATGGCATGGCATCGCCCGTTCCCTGATGAAGCGGAGTGCGGTTGCCCACCCCCTCATCCACGTCGCCCATGCTTGGCATCCCAAGTCCGACATGGAAACACTCATGAGAGGGATCATAAGTACCTTCATCGTCAGAATTGAAGTAGCCAAAGCAATAGTCACTTGCGGCCAAGAAGCGACGCATGGTTTCGCTATCGTGGAGGTTGGAGAAATCTGCTCCGGCCCATGCCTCGTCCTCCTCCGAGGAGTCGGCGTGGGTGTGGGTCGACGCGGTGGTGTCGAAGTCGAAAGCGAAGCGCTGGCGGCGCTCCGAGAGATCCGCGTGAGCAGAAGCGTAGGCATAAGTATAAGAGGCGGCGGCATTTCTCAACCCGAAGGGGTATGGAAATGGTGCCATCGCTGGGTTCTGCTCCGCCGGAGTTGGCTCCTCAGGGAGTGGTGGAGCGGAACTTGATGTCGGGGCATCGCCGGGTGCCACCGGCGTTTTTCCCTTGTCCAGGCTCAGGCTAGACAGGTCCCCAACCAGGGACCCTACGCCAATAGCTGGTCATAGGATGCCGGTGGAGAGCAGCGAGTTGCCATGGGTTCACGTGGCATTGGGGTGATCCTGCTCGCATCGTGCCCAGCTAGCGTGGCAAGAGCGGCCGCTCGGGCGTCGCCTGTGCCTGGGCTGCCGGTGCGTGACGTCGTCATCGGCAGGCGGGGCTTGGGGTGTGAGAAGTACCATGTCATACTCATGCCCTAGAGACATGAACTCCAGGCTCCTAAACCAGACCACCGTGCCGAGACGCAGCGGTCGTACGGGGTCTGCCATCCAGAACTTGTTGGGATGATGAAATTGACACGTAGAGGCCCCTACCTGGCGTGCCAACTATCAGTGTTTCAGACCGGGGGGTCCTCAACCAACTAGTGAATTTGTGCTGCGTGTTCCCAATCCCGGATGGTGATGCAAAGAGACACAAGGATTATACTAGTTCAGGCAATTGGTGCCCTACGTCTAGTCTGAGAGATCGATCTTGTATTCTTTACACCGAAGTGCTTGTAGTAGGGGGTTACAAGCATGGTGAGAGAGGGAGCTAGTCCCAGGTCTCGGCGGGAAGTGATGTGGGCTGCTTGAGACGTTGCTCTCAGGCGGTAGGGAAATGTGCGTGTAATAGGGTGTTGTTCTTCGTGAGTGCCTCTGTCTCCCCTAGAAATGGCCCAAGTCATTTCCTTTTATAGTTGAAGGGAGGACAAGGATAGTACATGTGCTAACTATAAGGCATCGTGCGAACGGAGGCGGCGTGTCCGAGCCCTATAGCATGTTCCTGTAGCAGCGTGGTCGTCGGAGTGGTCTGTCCTTGAGGCGCTGGGGCAACCTGCGAGTCACATTCGATCCTGTACGTCATGGAAGCTCCAGGGCTGCCTCGAAGCGGGTGCGGTGGTTAGCGTGCGGTCGCTGTGGGTTAACTGCTCGTGAGGCCGGGGCTTGGTTAGCGCCGAGGCCTAACCATGGCAGGGGCCTAACCATGGCAGGGGTCTCGCCGTGCCCTGTTTCAGCCGGTATGGCGCTGATGCGACTTCTTGTCCATCGGCCACTCCGTGGTGTCGAGCCGCTGTCCGGCTGAGATTACGAGAGTGGTTGACGTATTAATAGGACGTGACGTGCTGTCGGGAAGACTGGTCGAGGCGGGGGTGATGGGTTATTGACAAGCCAGCCTCGAGCGATACGGAGGATAGCAGTCTCATTTGAGGCTGTACGCGAGAGGCCTCAGGCGAGACGGAGATTGAGTCTCCTTGCCGAGACCTTCCGCAAGAGGCCTCGCGCGAGACGGAGATTTAGCTCCTTGCCAAGGCCTTCTGTGAGACGCCTCGCGCGAGGCGGAGATTTTGTCAGGGCATCGAGACCTCCCGTGCGAGGCCTCAGGCAAGGCGAAGAGCTAGTGGGCTCGGACGGGGCCGGCGATGAACCCATGGCTTACCTTCTGGCTTCGTTGTTGATGGGATTTAAGTGACTCTTTTGGTGTACGCTCAGGGTACCCCATTTTATGGTACTCGACACTTATACCATGATACCTTGCATACCGGGCATGCATCCAAATTCTCGTACTCATCGCGATAGAGGATCCAGTCATTAGGACAAGCATGTATCTTCTAGATTTCTAATCCTAGAGGGCAGATGACATGTTTTGCTTTGTATGTAGTGGCGGGCAATTCGTTTGCCTTTGAAAGTATCTTCTTTGCGATAGTCAGAAACTTCTCAAATCCCTTGTCGGATACACCATTCTTTGCCTTCCATTGCAGCAATTCCATTGTGGTACCCAACTTTTTTTGCCCCTCTTCGCAAGTTGGGTACAACAATTTCTTGTGATCCTCTAGCATGCCTTGAACTTGATCTTCTCCTTTTCATTTTTGCATTCTCTCTGTGCATCATGGATGGCCTGACCAAGATCATCAACGGGCTCTTCTTCAGCCGCTACCTCTTCTTCAGCCGCTACCTCTTCTTCCGCTTCCCCCATTGCAGTATCATCAAAGGCACCGCATTCAGCAAAACTACGAATAATAATGTTGTCATCATCCCCTTCTTCATCTTCTTCCATTATAACACCTCTTTCTCTGTGCTTAGTCCAACAAATATAGTTTGGCATGAACCCTAATGTAAATAGGTGTTCGTGAAGGATCCTTGAGCAAGAATAATCCTTCTCATTCTTACATAGAACACATGGACAACACATGAAATCATTCCGCGTGTTTGCCTTGGCCACATTTAGGAAATCATGCATGCCCCTCATGAACTCTGGGAAGCGGCGATCAGCGTTGTACATCTATTTCTGGTTCATCTGCATTACATGACGTACACCATATCAAAAACTTGTAATTACCCATATTATACAACATACATGATTAGTAGTTAATTAAAAGATCCAAAATATCCATCAATTAACATGATTAATTAATATCCTATACCACACAGCTGTTTCACTCTCGAACATTAATTTATTAAAGCCTTGATACAATGTAAACAATTCCAAAAAGCACTAAACAAACTAAACCTACAATGCACTTCAGTAGAATAAGGATTTCGCGACCAATTCCAACTAAAGCAGCCAGAGCATTCTTCTGCTGATTCACTGCCTCATCGTACACAAGTGCACTCTCATCAGCCGCCTCAGCCTCCTTTGCAAGAGATTTTTGGACGTGCACAACATACACTTCCTCCCAGTACCAACCATTACATGATCCAGTACGATCCCACTGAAGTTACAACCATAAATCAAGAACTTTAATCGAAATCATCACAAAAAATGGCTACAAACCATAACAAAACATGACAAAAAAATAACTCACTTCGCGATCCAGACACGTGTAGAAGATACGCCCTTGGTTGACACCCTTTTTCTTCACCCTATACTCCCTCACAGTCTTCTGCTCACACTTACCGCACGCAATTAGAGGGAGGTCCGACCTCAATCACTTAGGGACCCCATGCGAGGCCGAGGACCCAAAAGTAGTCGCCATCTATGACTCTCTATACTCATTTTCATATTTTGTTAACCATGAAATTAAATGAGCTATATACTAAAAAACCTTAAATTTCTCTATTTCTTAACCATGAAATGAGGCAATGAGAGGTGCATACTAGTTTTGATGAGCTACTATAAGATTTCTTCATCTACATATGCAAACTATCAAGTGATTTTGAGCACAAATGGCATATAAATAAAAAATATCCACCATTATTTCCTAATCTAGAAAACCAAAAAAAAATCTCTATTTCTAGACCATGAAATGAGGCAATGAAAGGTGCATACTAGTTTTCATGAACTACTATAGGCTTCCTTCATCTTCATATTCAAACTATCAAGTGATTTCGAGCTCAAATGGTATATAAATCAAAAAAATTCACCATCATTCCCAATCTAAAAAACCATAAATTTCTCTATTTCTAGACCACGAAATGAGCCATGCTAGTGATGAAACATGAGAAGTTGCTAACCTTTAGAATCGAAGAATGGATGGAGGAATGAAGTCTTTACCAACCCCGCAAGTATGAACTCCTTCCACGAGCAAGAACAGAGAGTAGGCAGAGAGCTTGAAATGGCTCGGACTGGGGAGGAAGAAGGAGAAAGTATATAGCCGGGGACATGTAGTCCCGGTTTATGGTGTAAACTCGGACTACAGGTGAAATTCTACTCCCAGTTGGAGCCACCAACCGGGATTAAAGGTTTACTCACGGTGGTAGCTCCGACCAGGACTGGAGGGTGACCTTTAGTCCCGGTTTGAGCCACCAACCGGAACTAAAGGTCCCTCCTGCTCTCCTCCTACAAAAGCTGCGACTCTAACCGTTGGGAAGGGAACTTTAGTCCCGGTTGGTAGCTCCAACCGGGACTAATCCTTTCTTTAGTCCCGGGCTCAAAAATGGCCAGGACTAAAATCTAGAATCGAAAGTCTGTTCTCTACTAGTGAGTGTGTGCCCCGACCGGACATGCCTAAAGTAAACCAAGGAGCAGTAAAAGAAAATAGGAATTTGAATAGGTTACCGGTGTCAAAGGTGATTTTCTATTTAAAAAATAGAAAACTAGTTTAATTTCTAGAAACCAGTACTAATCTTTTTCTAAAAGCATTATCTATTTGTCGATGTTCTATTTAGAGTTATTTGAATTTTATTTGTTTATGTTTCTAGTGTTTCATTGCTTTGTAGACATGCTTGTTAATTATTAAAATTATCATCTTGTGCTCTAGTTTTCGTTGATTGCATGATGTTTGTGACACTTGTTTCAAACCTATATAACATGATCAGGCATTCAACATAAAGTAAAGCGCTATCCACGTAATGCCTAAATGGATTCAATACAAATATGGTTGGTGGTATCTTTCACATATTTCTATTCACTCATAGTCTGCGAGCCAGATCTGATATACTGCAAAATTATAATTTAAATAAACAATAAGCACAACTGTAAGCAATAAAACAATAGGAATAGAAATAAAAAAAGTTGCAAATAACTAGATAGGTCACTCGCATATAATTAATTTTTTAGAACAATATTGGTACTAGTTTCATATTTTTAGTTAAAATAAATTAATTATGAAATTTTAGAGAATAAATTGATCTTATTATTCTTAGAAAATAGAAAAACAATCTCTGAAAGACTGAAACTAGCTAGAGGACCAAATTTGTCCAATTTCAAAAGTTGAAGGGCGTCTAGTACCCAGTGTCACGCTATAGAGACCATAAAATTCACAACGTTGCATACATTGCGACGCCTCGCTAGCTAAGCGAGTTCATGAACCATACTAATATGTTCTCTTCTTGAGTACTTCGTGATGACTTGTTTTAACTCTTCTCCCGCTTTTTTAGCCTCCAAGAATGATGTCATGCATGCATCTTGGCTCTTTAGCTCATGGGGGGCTTTGGAGGAGCTTTCACATGGCGTCCAACATTGGTGTACTCCCTGTTTCCTACTCTCCCTCCATGTCCACACTCCAATATCATTGCTATCAAGGGTCTGCTACTTGCCATAATTTTTACAGGGCGCCACTTCTTTCCATGCTAGGCTGCTGCTACCCACCACGGTCCTCTGCACTTACGCTATGTTCTTGTATCGCCTTTCATCATTAAATTCTAATAGCGGATGTTCGCTAATCCACCATAGATAAAATAACTATCTCAACTGATTCGTGATGCAACACCAAAAAAAAGTGAAAGCTTGTAGGAGGTATTTTGCAATTGGTGATTATCTTGCAAACAAAATAAATAAATAAATAAGAGAAGAGAAGACGACCGTGTAAATCAAAAAAGGACTCATCTTCTTGGTTTGGCTTTCTCCCGTCACAGCGCGACAAGGACTCATCTTCTTGGTTTGGCTTTCTCCCGTCACAGCGCGACAAGGACTCATCTTCCGGTGGAATTTACTCGCTGCATCCATAGTAAGCGACCGCCCTCAAATAAAGACACCCATCCCATCTGACGTAACGGTGCCTACGTCATCCCATCCTGCCCGTGCCAGCAGGGCAAGGACGGCGACGCGCACGGAGATGAAACAGAGCAGAGAATATTTCATATTAATTTCTACAACCAGTACAGCCCGTAGATGGGAAACAGAGTAGTTGCCTGAATGACGTTGCGCCGGTGGCGTCAGCATGGTGCCGTCACGGCGCACGCGCCACAGGTCACCCGCCCGCCGCAGAACGGTGGGCCGCAGCCCGGAGCGGGTGGCCGTACGACGGCGTCCTTCGCTCGCTCCCCGGCATGGCGCCGGTGACGTGAGTAAGTCGTGACTCGTGACAAAAAGCGGCCGCCGACCGGTGGCCAGTGGGCCGGCCGGCGCCGGAGACTGGATCTCGCGTAGCACAGGAGTGGGTCGCCATCGCCCGGCGACACGGCGGCGGTGCAATGCAACGCGGCAAACACTGGTGGTCCATGGCCTTTGGATTCGGCTCACCTGTGTCCATTCGGCGACCCATTGTTGTGCGCGCCCCGGCCCAAAGTCTCTGATGAAATCATGAAGCATGGCCCCGTCGATGGGGACTGGGAGCGTGTGAACACCCCGGACCGACAGCGGCTCCAACCATATGGCGTTCTTCGCGACCTGCGCGTGGTACGCAACTTGGTAGATTTGGTTTGAATTGTCGACCCATGATTCCCTCTTACTAATTTACAGTGCAGTAGTACATTTTTGCCGTTCATTACAGTGTAATGTAAATGTTGGATCTATCATAAACTAATAAAAATGCTAAATAATATGTCGTACCAGGGATTTCATCCAATTCTGACAAATACTAGTACCACCTTGGTCCCAAGTAAAATTTCATCATATATCGCCAACTTATTGCTTATCCCCTCACTGTATATAAGGTCTGTTTGAGGCTGCTTTACAAACTCCGCTCCACAAACTGAACTGTGGAGTAGTTCTGGAACACTCTTTTTGGACCTATTTGAGACTACTCCGCTCCACATTTTTTAGCCAAACAAATTAAATGCAGCTACACAAGCTCTGCTCCAGGGAAAAAATGTGGAGTAGTTCTGGAACTAAAAAATGATTAAAAGCTATTGATGTTTGTAGTTTTTAAGGCTTAACAAAATCTTATCCTAAAGGACATATTTTCATGACCGGACGTAGTCTATTGGTATACCTCACCAGTTTTATAAGCCGTCTCAGACAATACCCTGCATGAATTCTGATGATGTGATGAGATAAACGGAGCTAAGAGAAAAAGAACGATGTTTCTCAAAACCTCTTTCTCATGAGTTAAAATTTAGGACTATAAGGCTGCTTGTGCACCATCCTACGAGTTGTTGCCAAAGTTATTACAATCACGATCTTAAATATCATGCCAAAAATCTGATGATAGGATCATAAATCATGGTGTGATTACAAGAATCGTAAAATCTTATATTATATTAAATAGAATTGTAAGACCAATCAGATCCAATAAGATATCAATGTCACCAAATTGCGCGAAAACATCACCACAACTATATTGTTGCCAAGAAACTCAAGACTTTCTTTTACTTTAGAACAAATTAATGAATTGTGAAATTAGTATGAAACAACTTAAAAATAACCCATAATGAAAATTGTCTCAGAAATTGTTTTAAAACGACTCAATAAGTCAAGATCATTTGGCACTATGTCTATAAGACAAGACAAGACTAACGTACAATCCGCATCACATTACATTTCATAATCTTCTTTTTATATCCACACACCATCAACCACCGTTTTCATAGTCTTCTCTGGCTGCGTTCGTTTCCCAGGTTTCGGTGGCCAGGAATCATTCCAGCCGGACTTCCTTCTGTAATTTATATAGCTAGCTTCACCAGGAACAATTCCTGCCAAGATCCACCCCTAATCAAACGGGCCCTTAGACTTTTTCTTTTTTCTTTCTAACATGGTGCAGGCGATGAAGATGCTCATGTACATATATGCATATTCACATATATAAATGCACGCACACACTGCATCTTTCCATTAATGCTTTTCAGGGACTAGGCCAATAGACATTTACATTAGTGCTGTCACCGCTGCATCTTTACTATAAAAAAAAGACACGTTGTCCATCAATGAAAGTATAACTAGTCAAAAATACAAGTACTACCAACCACAATGTCTAAAAGTTTTCTCCTGATACTTAGGGCCACTAGTTGAACAACTTCCTTTGAGTTGTGATTCACAAGCTCGATCTTATGGGAGGGATCTTTCGACAACCTTGTGAATTGTGATTCATAAGTTTGTTTCTAAATCATTGGGCATATTAAAGTAAGATGACACCGATTTGGCACATATTTTTTCGAAGAAGGCTAAGAATTTTAGCATGTGTTTGGCTTGAGAAATAAAGAGGGTTAGGATGGGTCAACCAATTTTTAGACCCGTTTAGTTGGAGGTCATGTTCCAATGGGATCATTCATGGAGGGGAATATTTTCTCCAGATGTTGGATGACATGGTCCCTCCAGAATGAGCAAACGGGCTCATCACTCTTCGGGACAAGAAAGGAAAGAAAAAAAAAAGATGGTAGCGAGTGGGCTCCACATGTTATGGGCATGATTTCACTTTTTTTTGTCCCTAAACACAAAACAGAGATGATCCCATATTCCCATACCTCTCAACCAAATGCAAGACAAGATCTTATCCCAAAAAGTTAGGATGGAACCATGCATCTCACTATGAATTAACACAAGTTCCAAGAAGGTCCTTATTCTTTGCTTTTATTTTAGTTTATCTTGCCAATTCGAGGTCTTTGAGTTTTATCTCTCTTGATTTGTATATATAGTTTCTTCCTAAATAGACTCCATGAGGCCTTGCTTTTTCTCAAATACGATACAGGTGCTAACGCTCACACAGTCACCACTATAATATGCACACCCATTCTACCTTTATGAGGTATGAGCCAGGGGCGAAGCCAGGCGAAACTGGCGCCGGGGTTAGGAATAATGTATGTTGGGGTCTTTGTCTTTAGAGAACAGTGTAGAACAATAATTGTCACTAAGTTTGCACGAATTCACCGGGGTCAGCTGACCCCAACAGCAAAGCGTAGCTTCGCCCCTGGTATGAGCACATTCAAAAGACAGAGCAGATTTTGAGATTAATAAAGTCACTATATGCAATTCTCTATAAATAAACTTCATCTATCACTAAGAGTAATGGTGTTGATTTCTATAATAAATATAGGAGACCATCCAGTGCTGAGTCTAGGACTCCGATCCGGATGGATACGGTCCAAACAAAAAAATTCCAATCCGGATGTATAGAATGTAGATCGGATTCATGGAAATGGCCTAGTATGCTGTGGCGAGCAAATAATTACTCCATGTGTTCTAATTAAATTACAGTTCATTTTGGAATTTTCTTTGTCATACCTCCCCTTCTTTGATCAAGTGTTTATATAAGTTCAAACAAATGCACTTTCAAAATATATTTTATGAAGAATCTAATGAAACATGACTTGGGATAAAACTAAAATGACGTCAACTTGGAATGAATGGAGTAAGCAGAGATTACACGTCCAACAAAGTAGCAACAGGCTGCTACGATGAATTTTCTTTTTAATTGGCGGTCATATTTATGTCTAGTAGAGCATTATTTCCTGTAAATTGTAATACAACTTTGATATTTTTTTCCTTCTAAGTTGTACTACCTTACATGAAAAATACAAACTACACAGGCAACAGGCTGCTACTAGTGAGTAGTAGTACATCAGAAAGTCACAATTATACATGTGACAGAGTTAAAGAGAGGCAGAGCACATGACACATGCTCCTAATTACTAGACAATTAGCATCATATATATCATCATAAATGTGAAAGACGTGCAAAGTGCTGTGTATTCTGATTCCTGACTCCTGTCAAGTGTCGACGGCCAGCGCTCCCGCGCGACGCGCCTTGTGCGACTGCGGCTGCCCCCGCCGTGGATGTCCTTTGGCCTCCACGACCTCGCCCTCCTCCTCCTCCTCCTCCTCCTCCGCCGCCGCCAGCCGCTTCACACTGGCACTGCTCTCTCTTTTCTTCTTCTTCTTCTCCCCGGCGCACCCAACGGAGTCGGAGTCGACCTCCTCCAGCTCGAAGTCCTCCATCCGGAACGCCGGCCGCCACGGCGGCACGGCCTCCCGCGCCCGCTTCCTCCCCAAGGCTGCCGCGCCGCCGGTGCTGCTGAACATGCCCCTCATGGCGCGGATGTTGTCCAGCAGCGCGTAGAACCTCTCCACCTGCTCGTCGTCGTCCTCGCCACCGCCGCTCGCCTTCACGCCGGCGACGGCGGCGTCGGACTCGGGCGACGACGGCGACTGCTCCGCCGCCTGCCGCGCAGCTGACGGGACCGCGTCGGCGGCGGCGGCGGCCGGCGGGGCCTTCTTGCTCCCTGGCGTTGCATCCATCGCGCTGGCGCCCAGGATATTTTGCCTGGAGACTTGATGTGTGAGAGAGACGAGGGAGACCAGAGGAGAAGGATGGAAAGTCAATGGAGAAGGACGTTGAAGGCCTGCTTCTGGCTGCTGGCGGCTTAAATAGAAGGCCATGAAGCCGGCGGCCGTGATGCTGGAGCTGGAGTGCTGGAAACTGGCCGGCTTGATTTTTTTTTTTCGTTATTATGAATACTTGAACGTGTGCCATGCTCATACCTTGACCATTGAGAGGCTGTGCAGTCTTTTATTTTTACTTCGTGCTTGAAATTGTCTTGTAGCTCTGAAAGCAAAATTTTTAAGCGCAGACGGAACGACCCACATACTGGTAATTAATAATAATATATAAGACAGTCTTGGACTATTGGCAAGATAAATAAAAGCCTCTAAAAGTAACTCCCTCCGTTCCAATTATAAGTCGTTTTGATTTTTTTTTTTTGTTACATAGAGTTTGCTATGTGTATCTAGATTGTAGACATACGTTATGTCCAAATATATAGCAAAATTGATGTGCCAAAAAAATCAAAGCAACTTGTAATCTAGAACGGAGGGAGTATTAATTACTAATTTTTCTTGCAATGTCTTTTTAAGCTACAAAGTTACCGTCACTTGCAAAGAACTTTTAGTACAACATTTATTTTTTAACTTATGTACACAAAACATTATTATAATTTGACTAATTTGTTGATAACTTTTTTTTTTGAAAAGTTAAGTTTTTTCAAGTAAAAATACCCCTTAAATTAAGTACAAAGAGAGCATCTCCTTTTATACTCCCTCTATAAATGTGCATACATGTATGGCTGTCTATACGTGTACCATGCTTCGCAAAAAGTTACAAAGAGAGCACATTTTATCACATACTCTTTACTTCCACAATCATGTTATTTTAGCTTTAGGCACAATAACTAAGGACGACACAAATATAATGACTATTGTACCACTAGCTAATCTTCTATACAGCGTGCATTTTTTATGTTAAAAGCACACGCCCACTCTCCTGTGCTTCCACCATCCCATAAAAATAGTTTGCTATGAGATTCGTGCTGGTCAAACTTTCTTAAGTTTAACTAGGTTCGTAAAAAAATATTAGCAACATTTGTATCTCTAAATAAGTTTATTATTAAAAGATATTGAACGATTTATCTAATGACACTAATTATGTACCAAAAACATTAATATTTTCTCATATATATTTGGTCAAAATTAAAAATATTTGATTTATCAGAAAGCGAGAATGATACTTTTTATAGGGCGGATGGAGTACTAGTTAATAAAGGAATTAATAAGGCGTAAGATTGGAAATGAGTAGGTATTTATACAAAAATTCTTTTTGAAACAGTTGATAGAAGAAGTTAGTAAGCCAACAAGTATATATTGTGAAAGGAAGAAAGTTTGTTGTGTATAAACTAGGTCGGAGAACTAATATAACTTTTAATGCCCTGTTTGGTAGGGCTTTTAGAGCGTTTTAGCTTTGGTTCATGTTGAAGTCCTGCCAAGTGGGTATACCAGAAACGGCTCCTTGGAAGGAGTCTGGAGACATTTTTACTAAGGAGCCAGAGCTGTATAAACATTGCTTCTCCCAATTACTCACAAATTTGACCTAAATTATAACAAGACTACTATTGATGTTGTTTTTGCTAAACGTTTTCCAAAAGGATTTCAGCTTCCCTAGAGAATATGCTCCACAAGAAGAGCCGGAGTGAGACCCTTTTAAGAAAAGCCAGAGCTTTACCAAACTGACCCTAAGTAGCTAGTACACACTTTAAATGTGGCAGATGCAAATGATTTGTGGATTATATTCCAAACCACTCCCTTCGTCCTAAAAAATTACAATTATCACTTTTCGAGAAGTCAAACAATTTAAACTTTGACCAAATGTATGAAAAACTAATAACATTTATTATACCAAATTAATATCATTATACTAGTTATAAAGTATATTTTTCATCGTAAACCTATTTGTAGACATAAATGTTGATACTATTTTCAATAAATTTGGTCAAAATTAAGAAAGTTTGACTTGTCTCGAATCTAGAATTATATTCTTTTACGATGGAGTGAGTATCATTTAGTGTTGTCAAAATAGGAGGCCTGGGAGTTTGAATCCTAAGGTGATGAAAATTGATCCTTTTACACATCTGTTAAGCTAACTGCAATCCAATGTGAATCGGGTAACCATCTTTTTGACAGGAAATTGAGATCCGTGACAAGCTAGTCCAAG